>NC_043715.1:3949478-4012590 GCF_006229205.1 Suricata suricatta
CGGCGGCGGGCAGAGGTCCGCCCGGGGCTGCCGGGGGCCGCCCGCCTCCTCGGCCTGCGGGGAGAGCGCAAGTCAGCCGCGGGGACCCGACCCCTGGTCCCAGGCACCGCTGGCCGGGCTGGAGCGCGACCCGGTCCTGCGCCGCTGCGGACACGGACCTGCGTGCGCGCGTATACACACGCGTATATACACACACGCGGATTTCTGTCTCTCTCTCTTACAACCCGTATGTTTACGCAGAGCTCTGAGAATTTACAAACCGCACCGAGGACCGATAATCCCGCACAACCTGGATCACAGGATCCAAGAATCTTCTGGATCACAGAATACTGAGTGGGAGGGAGAAAGGAAAAAGGCCAGCTCCAAAGAGAACACACAGTGTGAGTCCATCTGCACGGTTAGTCCAGACGCTGGCAACGGTGAGGTCTGGTGTGAGAGGTCCGCAGAGCGGTCACCTGGGGGGTGGGGGCAGGAGGCGTCTCTCTGGGGGCCCGCCCTGTTCTGCTTCCTGATCTGGGTGCTGGTCCCGCGGTGTGTTCGCTTTGTGAAGCCAGACACGGATGTTCCCACTTTTCGGTATGTTTCAACAGAGAGTTAAAGACAAGGCACAGTACTTGGGCACGTGGCCGATAAAATGAGCATTCGAGAGATGAGGCTGGGAGGCAAGCCACACTCGGTCTCTTCGAGACCAGCCCCCAGGCATGCTGGGAACACCGTTCTGCTTCAGGATTTCAAAGTGAGCGGTGTGGAGGGCAGGTCTTACACATCCCTACACACACACACACACACACACACACACACACAGAATAGGTTCACTGGGGAAAAAAATCACCCTGGCTGCCCCCACCTTCTGGCCCCTTCCTAAACGGTTCCTGCCATCTAAGTTCCTATTGCCCCCACCTCCATTCCCCTACAGCTGTATCCACATTTCAAAATCCTGTTCTCTTGCACAAGAAATAATACTTGTCTGCAGACTATAACAGTGCGTGGCCATTAAACGTGCCTTTAGCCTCCTGATGCAAGATTGCCAAGACCTGGTGGTTGGTGAAGAATATTAAGGTGCAGGACAGGGGCACCTGGGTGGCTCAGTCGGTTAAGCATCTGACTTCAGCTCAGGTCATGATCTCCTCGTTCATGGGTTTGAGCCCGTGTCGGGCTCTGTGCTGACAGCTGGGACCCTGGAGCCTGCTTTGGATTCTGTGTCTCCCTCTCTCTCTGCCCCTCCCCCACCTCTCATAAATAAACATTAAAAATTAAGGTGCAGAGCAGTTTGTACGCTACGTACCTATGTTTTAAAATACACATATGCACACTCATGTCATTTGTACATGTCTGCCCCGAACAGTTTTGGAAGGACACACAAGAATACACAAGACACCGTTACCAAAGATTGCCTTTAGAGAGAAGAATTCAGTACTGAGGCAGCCAAGGGGGTTTCCATTGCTGTGTATTCATTTTTGTCCTGCTTCAATATTATTTCTGCCATGCACACAGTATTTTTTCAATTTAAAGAAGACCATCAAAAATTTTAAAAACAACTACTTATGAGGCATTTTCAGTGAGAGGAAAAACATTTAATGATATGTTAGGAAAAATAAAGAGCAAGGAAAAAATTGTGTATGCCCTCTGACCTCAACGGAGCTAAAAAAAAAAAAACCGGGGGGCCTGAGTGGCTCAGTGGGTTAAGCGACCGGCTTCGGCTCAGGTCATGATCTCACAGTTTGTGGGTTCAAGCCCCGAGTCGGGCTCTATACTGACAGCTAGCTCAGAGCCTGGAGCCTGCTTCAGATTCTGTGTCTCCCTTTCTCTCTGACCCTTCCCTGCTCACGCTGTCTCTCTCTGTCTCTCCAAAAATAAATAAAAAACATTAAAAAAAAAACTTAGAAAAAAAACCCAGACAGGAAGGTCAAAAATGTGTCCACATCCTTGCCCCCCAACCCGCCCCAGCCATTGCAGAGGCTGCAAAGTCCATGCGCTGCTCCCAGTGCCCTGTAGGGGGCGTCAGGTCCCCGAGGATAGGCCCGGAGAGCAGGTGCATCTCGGAATTGGAATTTTCAAACTAAGTCCCAGGGCGCCCCTGGGCTTAGAGGGAGGGCAAGAGGGAGAAGAAAGCGGTGACCATGTGAGGCTGGGGAGGACGGGGGCCTGGCCCCTCCCCACTTCCCCCAGAGATGTCCTCTTTTCTCGTATATACACGTCCGTCATTTAATTCGTGAAATGCAGGAATGAGCACAAAGCCAGCATTTGGCGTATAAGGGAAGAAAGGCTTCAGGAGACTGGTGGGTCTCCCCCCAAACAAAGGGGAGACCAGAGTGCAGATTTGCAAGCTGGTTCAGCCTCTTCACCACCCCCTGCTCAGACCAGTCCCCGAAATTCCTGTATCATCATGAATCATTTTCAAGCTGCGAGCAGGGGACACGACCCCACGCCATTAGCTCTTAGTTCATTTTCCTCAGAATGAACAAAATTGGACCCGTGTTGGGGCCCAGCCCCTGTGATCCTAATGGATGGTGGCAGCCAGCCCGACCTCCTTGGCAGGGTGGTGAGAAAGGGCTGGCGCGTGGTTGGGGGGCCCAGGGGGAGGGGGGTTTCTGCCTGGCCTGTTCGGACTCCAGGCCTCATTTACTGGACTGACCGGATCCTGCGGATCAGAGGTGAAACCCTGTCTCCAGCCCCCCACCCCCCTCCCCGAACCTACCAGTCTGGTGACTTCCTAATGGCGGCTCCCGCAGGGGTGCAGAGAGATCAATTTTAGATGCGCCCCTGCCTTCTGAGAGACAGTCAGACGTCACCTCCCAGAATTTGGAGAGGACAAGAGATAAGCGTCTTAGAAGTGAAATCTCCAGAGTTATTTACGGTGCGGCCGAAACAGCAGATGGTCGTGGGTGATAGACAACTGATTTCACCACGGGGCCCAGATTAAGGGATTAAATGTTTTGGGAAATATTTCATGTCATGCAAGGTGATGCTCAAAGAGGGTCCTGAGAAAGGATGAAGTTTAGGAGTTCTGGGAGAGAACCGATTCTTACCAGAGAGAGAAACACCGCCCCCCCCCAGTGGGGTCCCGGGCCATGCAGGACAAAGAGGTAAAGGTCAGCTAGAGCTGGCCGGTGCCCGCCCCCAGCCCCTCCACCTCCCAGCCGCACCCTCCCCTGCTCATTCCTGTTCGGCCCTCTCCGCTTCTCTGAGATCCCGAGAGCAGTCCTGCCTCAGGGCCTTTGCACGGCTGTGCCTCCCACTTGAGCTGCCAGCCTGGTTCCAGGCTCACTTCCCCCAGGTCTCCATGAAGAGGCACCCTCCTCCTGTGCTGCCCGGGGCGTGGGGGGCTCTCCCTGCTTTATCTAGCTCTCACCCTACCCCCCCCCACATGGGAACACTGTGCAGTCACCCACTTGTCCTTGGTTTACTGTTTTTCCGGGCCTGCCACGTGCTGTCCTTCGGCACCAGGTTTTGCTCCCACCTGTGTCTCCGGCACCTACGGCAGAGCCTGGCACAGAGCAGGTGCTCGGGACTTCAGCAGTGGCTGAAGGAAAGCTGTAAGGGTGACACTGCTGAAGACAAGGACCGATGCTTGCTGGCGGATCGCCGCTTGACAGGCGTCCGTGGGGACGGGCCCGTCTGCGTGCACGTCACCCGGATGTTTGGTGCCGCAGCCCAGGGGTCTTCGCTGACAGGGAGCTGTCCCTCGTCCCGGGTCCCTCGTATCAGCTCCTGCTTGGTCACATGAGGCCAGCGGGGACGTCCTACTGTTACTCACACTAAAGGGCTCTGAGGCCCGGATCATGAAAGCTGTGCCCAAGGCCACGGGCCAGGAAGGGCCCTGAGCGCAAATCCTACACTCCTCTCTCCCAAGCCCAGTACTGGATCCAAACTATGCACCTAGAATCAGCGGCCTCGATTTCTGAAGGTTTGCACAGACGCCTTCCTCCTCCTTGCCTTGACCCTTCCACACACTGTTCCCTCCGCTCAGAACGTTCCCCAGAACGCTGGTTCTTCTTGTGGGTCAAGAACGCAGGAGCTGTGTCCAGTGTTCAAGTGCAGCAAGATGCCAGGGGCTAAGGCCCGTGACCTCAGGAAGGTCCCAGGCTGAGTTCAGCAGGGATCGAGCGCACTAGACAAGTCTGGGCTTGAATCCTGTGGCTCTGTGATCATACAGGAAAACCAGTGACTTGTTGCGGCCTCTGTTGTCCTCATCTGCAAAATGGGCACAGAAGGCGCGTGTGCTGAGGTCGCACCCGTGGGAATTATGCTTACTTTTCTGGTCGTCAACTCGGCGGCCCTAGAAGCCTCTGGTCCCACAGCCAGAGATCTGACAGCGCATGACAGCTTTGCTCTTCTCTCTCTAGGTCTTCCTTTCCCCCTGCCCGCTTCCTGCCCTCGGTCCCTCAAGGAGGGTTTAGGTTGGAGGCGGATGCTAAGGAAACCTGAGAGCTAGTCCCTGCCCCCGAGGAGTCTGGATCTCACTGGGGACTGAAGCCACGCCCCCAGGGGACACACAAGCCACAACGTGGGGTTCGGTGGACACAGCCCCACCCCCCAGCCCGGAGGATGCCCGAAACAGTGCCCGCCCGAACCCCATTGTTACTATTGCTGTCTCATTGCACAGGTGAGGGACTGAGGCACAGAGTCGCCATGCCAGGAGGCGCCAGGCGCAGAACGTGGGCAGTCTGATGATCTGTAGGGACAGGTGGCAATTACCGAGCTCCTACTGTATGCCAACGCTGTGCGGGGACCTCACTTCCTAAAGCTCATGGAGACCGCCCGTATCGCTCTGAGGCTCTTGCCCTTGCCAGCCACTTTACCGAGGAGGAAATAGAGGCCCAGAAACATTACAGGCACTTGCCCAAGGTCACGCAGCTGGGGAGCGGGATTCGAACTCGGGTTCGTCTGAGTCAGCATGGCTTCCCAACCTTGCCTGTGAGACTCTTCCCGCTTGATCAGATGGGGCCCCCCCTCACACATCCCCGCCCTGCCATCTGTGCTCCAGCCCAGCTCAGGACACAGAGAACCCCCTCCCCCGGCTGTACCTTCTGGAAAGAACTGTGCTGGGCTCCACTCTCTGCAACCCCAGTCAGCCCGGCCCTGCGGTGCCACTAGGCCGAAAATAATAAAATCATGGCCTGTCAGGTCCCTCGGACAAATGAGGCACTCACCCTAGACGGGCACCATCCGTCGCGAAAGCCCCAGGGTACCCCCTCCCCCCACTGTGATTTCCACCCTTTATTTTCAGGCCTCTGAGGGACTGCACTGCAAGTTCATTTCCAAACAGCTGTGGAACACACTTCTTTGGAACAGTCCAGACAAGAACTCTCCGGTTCTGGATGCTGTACTCGGATAAAAATGACCCCCCCGAAGGTTACCCACTAGGTGACTGTGTTTTTTCACTCCGCTGGGAGACAGTTCTGGGGGCCTCTGCGGGTCCGCAGGGCCACTCTGCTGCCGGCCGCCTCAGGAAGCAGGGCAAGGAAATACTGACTCTGGACCCTTCCAGCTGAAAGCGCAATTCTTTAAGTTCAAGTCTGGATTCTACAGAAGCAAACAGCCTCGTGTCTGACCGAAGGAGGCTGGGTAAAGAAATAATTGCACATCTGTGCCTCAGAACACAACAGAGGCCTTTGAAAGGAGGACACAGGGCGCCCAGGGGGCTCAGTCGGTTAAATGTCCAACTCTTGATATCGGCTCAAGTCATGACCTCACATTCGTGAGTTCGAGCCCCGCATTGGGCTCCGCGCTGACAGTGCAGAGCCTGCTTGGGATTCTCTCTTTCCCTCTCTGTCCCTCCCCCCTCCCCCGCTCACACCCTCTCTGTCTCCCTCAAAATAAATAAATAAACTTTAAAAAAAGGGGGACGCAGAGCTACCATATCATATTGACCATACACCAGCCAATGAAAAACACAAGGTAGAAAAGGGTACAAAGAAGCCAGACACGAATTCCCCGTTGGGTAGGATTCTATTTGTACGAAATGTCCAGATCAGGCAAATCCATAGAGGCAGGGAGCCGACTGGGGGCTGCCAGGGGCTGGGGGAGGGGAAATGGGGAGCGACTGTCTGTAGATACGAGGCTCCCCTTTAGGGCGATGCCAGGATCTTGGCCCTAGGTGGAGGGGTGGTGGCACACCACTGTGAATGCGCTGAGGGCCACAGCACCGCACCCTTGAAACCCGTTACTGTCACATTATGCGAATTTCACCTCCATAAAACATTTTTTACCCAACATGAACAAATACCATTAAGAGAAAAAAATGCGTGTGAGTGTACCCGTTTGACGGAAAAGTCTAGGCCCACGCGTCCCAGAACGCCAGCAGACCTCACGTCCCGGAGGGAGAGCGAGATCTTTTTTTACGTGGTTGTCACTTTCTGTATTGTCTGAATCTCTGGTACAGTAAACATCACTTTTATAATCAGGAAACAATTTTGAACCGTTTCCATTTAAGGAGAAAGAATCCAATCTCCAAGCCGCCCTAATTTACCCATATCCGTCCCTCTGTGCTCTCCACCCACTTTATTCCGCATGCAAGAGCTTTACCCTTCTTTGGAATGTTCCAGCGACTTAACGGCCAGACCCATAAAAGTGCGCCCCGGGACTGATCTGCTTGGTGCCGGAAGCAAGCCAGTTTTCCCCTAAGCATTGCTTGCTCTGCCTCTGGAATCTGGACGTCAAAAAATCTAAAAATATGTCTGTCCTTGGAACAGAGGCGTAGAGCCCTGTGTGCATTGACCAAGGTCACTTCCTGACGCCCCGGGGCCTCCCCGCTGGGCCCTGGGAGCGGAATTAGGTGCACAGCTAAGGGACTTCCCAGACGAATGCAAAACCCCGGATCTCACTCCAGGGACGACCTCATCAGTGCACGTTGACAGCAAACTCGACCAACGCCTTTATCTGGGGTCCACGAGCACTGCGGTGCACCAGGAAGTCTTCTGGAACTTTCTATCCCCTTCCACCCTGTTCTGGAAGGTTTTAACATAATTTATTCATTCTGCTAATGGTACATTCAGAGGCCCTGGGCAGGCTTCATGCCAGACAGCCTGGCTCCAAGGAGCCCTGAGCTGACCCAGAAGCTGCTCCTCCCTGCGCGTGGCCCGGCTCCAGGACAAGGGACAGACACCAGAGACACCGCACTCCACAAGGCTAAAGGGACGTCACACAGAGAAAGCAAACAAATTGCCCTTTTTGGGGAGGGGGGTCATCTACAAAATCAGTTACTGCAAAACTAAAGCCACAATAAAGAATCCTGCAGATAATAATAAGGGGGCTAAATGCCGGGAGAAGTCAAGACCAGGTGGAAACGCTTAAGGGAACCCGAGAAAGCCGCGAAGCTAAGACCAGCCACGACCGGGCGTGTGGGTGCGCTGGCCTGGGTGCTGGGGACGCCGAGGGCACCGCCGCCCGGCGCCCCGGCCACGTGGGTCCCGTGGACCTGCAGCGCCCCTCGACGTACCTTGGGTTCCCATCATTCCATTCTCTAAAATATTTTAAATTAATTAATACATATTTTACATATAACATTTGCCATTTTAACCATTTTAAGTGTACAATTCGGTGGCGTGAATTAAATGCACAATATTGAGCAACCACGCCTGTATCTATTCTGAAATTCCTCCGTCACCCACACAGACATTCTGTCCCCCGCCCCTCCCCAGCCAGCGCCCGCTCATCTACTGTCTGTGTCTGGAAACTTCACGCAAGTGGACCCTGCGGGATGCGCCTTGCGTGCCTGCCTTCTTCCACTTAGCATGAGGTTTTCGGGGTTCAGGGTTCATCCCTCCTGTAGCAAGGGTGACGACTGCACCATTTTTATGGCTGAATAATATTCCGCGGCACGGATTGGTCCCATTGCATTTTTTGCTTTCTGAGCTTCTGGACCCTTCCGGCGTCGGCCCTTCCGACTGGCGCTGCCGGCCAGGCCGTTTCCCTCCGCGCCCTCGCCTCCCTCCCGTGTGCCCACTCCCAGATATCACCCCACGATTGCCCTGGACGCGGCCTTCCTTGATCGTTGCCACCTGGGATCGATTTCAGGCCTAGAACCTCAGGTGGGGAAGCTGGGTCCAGAGAGGAGAAAGTGATTTGCCCAAGGTCGCCCCCAAAATCACACTGTCCATTCACTTTTCCTTCCTTCCACCTACTGCCCGTCTAACCAGCTCACCACATCCCCCCCCCCCAGTTCTGAAAATGTTTCCGTGTGCCCGTGTCGTGCCAGGCTCTCTGGCTAAGGGGCTGCGGGCAAGCCCACAGTGGGGCTGTTTCAGCTCGGCACGTCCCTTCCCCTCCCCCGCCCCCAGGCAGGACCCACAGGGCCTTGGCCATGAACTCCCCAGGGCCCACGAGCAGCCCCCGCGCCCTCGGACGGAGGCATGGTACAGGTCCTGGAGGTGGGGTCCTGGGTGCGAGCTCACACCTTCCCCAGGACTCCGGGGGTGTGACGATCACTTCACCCATCCCCCGCCAGAGCGGCACGGGGGCCAGTCACTCCCCACCGGGCCTCGATTTCCTTGGGCAACGTCTGTCATCAGGGCTGCTGACTGCAAGCTGGTGAGGCCGGTCCCGGGAGGGGACCACAGGGGCGTCCCAGGGCCGCTCTGAGAAACCCCGCAAGCTGGGGGCTCAACACAACAGAACTGTGCCGCCTCACGGCGCTGGAGACCAGAAGGCGGAAATCGAGGTGTTGGGGCGGGGGGAGGGGCTGGTTTCTTCTGGAAACGACGCGGACCAGCTGCTGGTGGCTCCCAATGACCTGACATCATGCTCCAGCCTCCGCCTCTGTCCTCACCTGGCCTCCCCGCTGTGTGCCTGCGTCTGGGTCTCTCCTCTCCTCCCCGGCCACCCTGGGCTCAGGGGCGCCCACCTCACTCCCAAGGGTCCTCGCCTTGATGAATCGCATCGACCAGAGCCCCATGTCCAGATGAGGTCACGTTTCCAGGTACGCGGGGTTCGGATGGGAGCATCTTTCTGGAGGGACCCAGCTGGATTCTGGGGCTACCCCTCCACGCTGCGGGCTCAGAGAGAGGAGCCCTCTTTCTCACGACGAGCCTCCCAATGCCTCCCTGGGGACAAGAAGGACGCCTCTCTGCCGTGTCTCTAAGTCCTCAGGCAGGAAAGTGGACGCAGCACCCAGGAAGAGTATAAGGAAGTGAGAAGGGGGCCCGCGTGCTGGCCGGGGCCCAACCCCCACCCTCGGCAGGTGCCCCGCGAGGCTGCCTGAGGCGGGCACCGGGCGGGGGGCTGTGCAGTGGCTCCTCGGTGGGTGGTGTCTCACCAGGGACCCGGCAGACATTCATAACCAAGAGCAAGAGAACTGTGAGATGCGGCAAAGTAATCAGAAAGTGACACCGTGCTAACGATCCCTACTTCCTTTAGAATACAGATCATATAAACTTATGTTTTCATGTTTCAGGTTTATGCACGGTGAGAGAGACAGAGAGAGCAGGGGAGGGGCAGAGGGAGAGGGAGAGAGAATCCCAAGCAGGCTCCAGGCTCCGAGCCGTCAGCACAGGGCCCGATGTGGGGCTCGAACCCACGAACGGTGAGATCATGTCCTGAGCTGAAACCAAGAGTCAGATGCATTACCGACTGAGCCACCCAGGCGCCCTGTTTTACTTTCAAGAAGGCGCTATTTAACCTTCCAGAGCGGGTACGAGCTGGTTTCAGCACACTACTGGACATCCGGCCTTCCCTCACCCTGACCCGCCCCGAGGTCTTCAGGGGTCCGGGGTCAAGGCCAAAGACTTGACTCGGTCTGGGGTGCGGGGAGGTCGGGGCCCCCTGGGAAGTTATGCTTCTGAGCGTGCAGGGGGCCATTTCCCATATTCCTGATTTCCCTGTCGGACACTCATAAGGGCCCTGGAGGTCATCTGCCCCTCTGCCTTCATTTCGCGGGTAATGACCAGAGAGGGCCGGTGAGGGGCCCAAGGCTGCACAGCTCAGTTAGATGAGATGCATCCCCGGCCCGATGCCCACAAGTCAACAGCTGGTTTTTCCCAGGTGCTTTCTCTGGGGCCGGTTATCGGCACACATGTCCCCTGTGTCGGGGTATCGGGGAGGGAGGCTGCGGGGGACAGGGGAGAGCTCCCATCCAGGAAGGGGCGAGCATGAAGCACTCACGTTCTAGCAGGTGGTGGCAAGAAGCCCCCTCCTTCCCCCGCCGGCCAGCCCCCTGTCCCCAGGGTCCCCAGCCTCCCAGCCCCCCCATTCCTCCGGCGAGGTGGCAGATCTGTTCCTAGGACACTCTGCAACAAAGTGGAGATCGGACCGGATGTATGCTGGAAATCTCTTTGTGGTTCTGGAACCAATGTGCCAAATAAATCACCCCGTGGGGCCAGCCAAGAACAAGGAGGTGTCAAACCTGAGGCCTCCCCCTCCTTCCGCAAACCCCCTCCTGTGGGAAGCACTGCTCCTCAGGGGCTCCCAGATACACCAGTTTTGCCTCACACTCTGCCCACACAGAGTCTTCTTCCAGAATGTGCTTAGTCCTCCTGATTCTTAATAGCTCTTTAAGATCTGGCCAGCGCCTGCCCTCCTCCAGGAAGCCTTCTGTGATTACTCAGTCTCATATGACCTATTCAAGCATCTCACATGACAGGAGTCATTAAACATTCCACTTTCCCATGTAGCTATCTGGAAAACTCCTATTCATCCTTCAGAGCCCAATGTTGAATGTCCCCAGCCCTGGAACCCCCAACCTGGCTCTTCTGGAGCAGAGCTCACCACATTCTTCTGGGCTTCCGTTGCATTTGGCTGTAACTTATTTGCAAGCATGTACTGAGGGCCGACTTAATGACAGATGCGGGCCAGTCACCAGGAACCCTGCACCGAGGGAGACAAACTCCGGCCTCACCTCGAGGATGCCACACTCCACCTGGGAGGCAAGTGCTGCCCAGTTTCACAATGACTTAATGAAGTCACTGATTTCACAATGACTTCATGACATCGCGGAGAGGCACTGAGCCCTCGCTGTGTGACAGTGAGTCATTTAGTCCTGAGAGCCCCAGGGCTGTCCCCCCCGACCCCTTATGCTCCCGCCCCCTGTGCTAGAAAGGGGGGGGGTTAAGATTACACCCCCGTCCTCACTCTCTCTCCCAGTCCCCTCTCTGCCTTATTTCTCTCCTTGGCACTTGTCACCAAACACGCCACATCTTCCTTATTTGTCACTTACTCACGAAACCGTGAATTCCCCGAGGCGGAGGCCGGCGGTCCGTGCGCCCACCGCCCAGGCGAGGGCCTGCTGAACAGGGCTGAGCAGCCCAGCTGTTGCAAGAACCGCATCCCTCTGAAACTTTCTTTTCCAGATGAGATCGCTGGTGCCCAGAGACGTCAAACAATTTGCCTGACGTCACACAGCCGGGGAGCAGCAGAGGCCGGGTTCGAACCCGGACACGCCTCCGCCAGCCGCGAGGCGGTGCCAGCCCCTGGTGCGGCCAGCACAGGCCACCCGACCGCCTCCCCCCTCGGCCACTGTCCCCGCGCTGTGCCCCCAGGCCCACACACGCCTGACCCAGAGCGCTTCCACTCAGCGTTCACTGAATGGGTGAACAGCTGATCTTATAAACACTCGGTTATTCAGCGTTGAGAACCAGCTGCGCAGTTTTAAGCCCTCGAAGTCACGTCGGGCACTCTGGTCGGCAAAGGCGAGTCGCGACCCCCTGGCACGTTTTCACTGTGCCCTTCGCTTCTCCACCCACAGACTCTTCGGGGATGCATCCGCCACCCTCCGATCTTGGCGCACGTGGAGGCCGCCCCGCCCGGGTCTGGGGGTCGCCCGTCGCCCCCCGGCCTCCCCGCCCCGGCACTTACGCGGGGCTTCTCGGCCAGCCTGGCGTGCAGTGCCCGTCTCCAGACGGTCTTGGCGGAGCTGGCCTCGGGGAGCAGCAGCAGGAAGCACAGAGCCCAGACGACCGTCCTCCGACCGCTGCCCGTCCCGCGGGGAGAAGGCATTTCCTCCCACACGTCCGGAGGAGAGGGGCCCCCCCTCGCCGGCCGGTCCTGGAAGTGGGTGGCAGGAGTGTGCACGGGCCGAGGGACTCCGGGCTCTGCTCCGCCTGGCCCTCGGGTGCTGTGTCCGTGCCCAGCACAGGCCCCCACCCCCACCCCCACCGGTGGCCGGCCCATCCTATTTTTAGCTTGCCCTATAACATCTGGCCGCGGTCTCCAGCCTGGGCAGGGGGAGGGGGCACCGGGCTTGCCCGGAGACGTGGCCGGGAGTGGCCCTGCTGCACTTCCTCGCAGGCTCATCCTCTCCCCTCCCCGAGGGGGTGGGGACGGGGGCCTGGCCGGCCGTGGGGGCTCAAAGCTGCTCCTCATCCAAGTTCTGAGCTGAGCCGACAGACTCTGCCCACAGAAGCTTCTTCAGAAGGTGGTGCCCCGTGGGGGGCTGAGCACGGCGAGGGAAGAGGCCTCGCAGCCTTGAACCCTGGCGGCCTCGTCTGCCGTGTGGCCGAGCAGACGCTGCATCGTGTGGTCCCTGGGAGAGGTCGCTGAAGAGTGCTGCGTGTGTCCTGGGCGGGCGTGGAAGAGCGCTGTGCTCAGTGCTTCTTGAAGGTTCTACGGCCTGCCCGCAGCAGCCCCACGGCAACGCCCATTTCGCAGGTGAGGTCGCAGGGGGGCCAGCAGAGCTGGGGCCCCACCCAGGCGACAGGCCCCCAGGAAGAGCGGAAGGGCCCCAAGCCCCAGACTTGGAGACGCACCTGCGCGCCGTGTCAGCTCAGCCCGAGTCTGTGCTGCTGGGGAAAGCCTCCGACGGCCCCCAGTTCTTTCATCCGTGACACTGGCTCTGTGGTCTCGGCTACAGCGGCAGTAGGAGCTCAGAGACCCCCGCGGGGGCTGTCAGCTCTGCAAAGCCAGGCATCCGCACCCCCCATGGTCTGCACGGGGCCCCGGCTGCACCGGCACTGGCTCGATGCACAAGATGAATTTAACCATCACGACGAGCCTACGAGGAAGTATGCCCAGTCCTGCACGAGGGATGGAGGGCAGAAGTCAGGTGCATTCCCTGAAGCCCCGGTACACGGCACGGGGCCGGCACACAGTAGGTGCTCAATACATGCTCTTCAGCCTAGAAATCAGCAGCAGCCTTCAATCACGGGGACCCAGGGCACTGAGCTCGCAAAGATTAACTTATAAAAATGACCCTGCAAAGTTTTTAGGGACAGGAGGGGTGACAGGAGGGGTGACAGCCCAGGGACATGTGCACGGCAGGTCTTATGCGGCAGGAGAGAGGCTCCAGGAAGGGATGTGAACACGGAACAAATCTGCCCAGGAAACCTGCCGCGTTCCTTTGATCAGGTTCGAGCAGGCGCCCGGCCCGACAGCCAGCCGGGAGCCAGCCGGGAGCCAGCCGGGAGCCAGCCAGGATCGCGGGGCCGCCTGAGAACTCTCTGTTCCGAGCAGCGGCAGTCCTTCTGAGCACCGGAGACCTGGATCTGGTCCCAAGCCCCGCGGGCCGTCCGCCTGGGACCCGCCCGCCCGTGCGCGTGACTTCCTGAGCTCCGGGGGCCACGCTTCCTCTGGGAAGGCCTAGCGCGGGCTCGGCCTTTCATCTCCTTGGCGCTGAGTGAGGGGCCCGCCCGGGGTCGGACCGCGCTGCCTGCCCAGGGCCTCCCTCCCTCCGCAGAAAGAGGAAACGGTCTCCTTTAAAAATATAAAGAGCACGAGTACTTAGGGTCCTGACTCTGAAGAGCAGAGGACAAGGTCACGGTCAGAGGGTCCGATGGAACCCCGCTCGGCAGCCCTGATCAGACCCCCACCCCATCACTGAGGATTGATGTCACACTCCGTGGTGACCAGACCAGGCAAGGAAATGCTCTCGGGAAGGGGTTGGGGCGACACTGATTCCTGCACCACATGGACGTGTAAGGACTTGCAGCAGGAGGAGACACGGACCCGAGAAAGGACCAGGGCACACTCGTTCATCTGTTCGAACTTTGTCGAGCACCTCCTGTGTGCCTGCCCTGGGGCTCCAAGGTCAATCCGGGCCCCGCCCCTGCCCAGGCATGGTTTGAGCGCTTTAAATATACACCTTGACACCATCTGTCACATGCATGCTTGGTAGGTTGCTGTTTTCACCCCCATTTTACAGACCAGCAAACAGAGTCTCGGAGAGACTAACAACAGAGCGCTTTGAAAACGTTCACTCAGGGGCGCCTGGGCAGCTCAGGCGGTTAAGCGTCTGACTCTTGATTTCAGCTCAGGTCAGGAACCGTGGGCCGTGGGATTGAACCCCGCATCAGGCTCCGCACGGAGTATGGAACCTGCTTGGGATTCTCTCTCTCCGCCCCTCCCCTCCTCACGCACGCGCACGTTCTCTCTCTCAAAAGAAACAGTTTCTTAAAATGGTCCCTCAGTTTATGTATCCAAACTCCATTAGGTGGATACACTTACTATCCCCAAGTTACAGATGGAGAAACCGAGGGTCGGAACATGAACCACTTACTTGCCCAAGGGCACATCAGGATCATGGGCAGAACTGGAGTCACACGCAGACCCTGGCGCCTGCCACACCATGTGCTCCCAGGACAGGTAGGCCGCACATGGGGGGGGGGGGCTCATCAGGGAAGCGGCCACACTCCGGACGCTAAAGGATGCGGCTGGACAGACAGATGGGGTTAGAACATACGGCTGTGGGCCCGTGGGGATCTTGCCTTCCTGGGCCCGTGCTCTGTGTAAAAAAATGAACAATTCGGGTGCACCCGGGTGGCTCAGTCAGTTAAGTGTCCGACTTCGGCTCAGGTCATGATCTCGCAGTTCCTGAGTTCAAGCCCCGCGTCGGGCTCTGTGCCGACAGCTCGGAGCCTGGAGCTGCTTCTGATTCTGTGTCTCCCTCTCTCTCTGGTCCTCCCCTGCTCGTGCTCTCTCTGTCTCTCAAAAATAAATAAGCATTCAAAACTTTTTACATCAGGGCGCCTGGGCAGCTGAGTGGGTTAAACCTCTGACTTTAGCTCAGGTCAGGGTCTCGTGATTGGTGAGTTCAAGCCTGGGGTCAGGCTCTGTGCTGACAGCTGGGAGCCTCGAGCTGCTTCTGATTCTGTGTCTCCCTCTCTCTCTGCCCCTCCCCTGCTCGTGCGCTCTCTCAAAAATGAATAAATGTTAACAAAAATTTTAAAAACAACTAACACTGGTCTATTGCAAGTGCATTGATGAAAAGACAAAAAGACCCTGAGCTAGAATACTTTCTTTTCTGTTCTGATTTTGCGAGAAAGCAAGTCACCGTCCTGAGCCCCTCGACGTCTCGTGGGCCCTGGGCCGTGTGCCTGAAGACGGGCCTGGGTCCAAATAGCGCTGTGTGACCTGGGGCAGGCGTCTGCAGTCTCTGAGCCGGGAGGCTGAAGCAGACGGTGTGGACTGGCCCGTTCTCATCCTGTCCTCTGTAACAGCAGGGTGGCCCGAAGGGCAAAAGACAGCCGCGTTGGCCGAGGGCCTTAAGAACAGCCCTGCCCAGCCCTGCGCCAGGCTGTGAATGAAAACAGATGTCCCGGGGGCCGTTTGTTCTTGGACAGCCTGACCCTGACCTCAGCTCCCCCCCTCCCCGCCCCCCCCCCCCCGCATTACTGACCTCCACTTCCCCTCCCTCCCAGTTAGGGCGCTCCCAGCTTCTCTGCCCACCCCTGCTCGCCCCTCCCCTGGCCCCAGAGTGACCGGCGGCCCCAGGGCCAGACCTCCTAGGACGTGACCCCCGGGCTCTGGCCAGGGGGGCCTCCCCACTTCCTTCCCACTCAGCATCGCTGCAGGAAAAAGCGCCCCCTTTCCAGCAGTAGGAAGCCGTGAAGCCAGTGCACGCGGGTTGGAAGGTCAGGTTTGAGGGCCGGCCTGGCTCTCGGCGCCCTGTCCCCCCGCCGAGGCGCTGGTCCCATCCCCCGCCCCCCAGCTGCTGGGCCGGGCTCTTACCTGACTTCTCTGGCTTCTTTTCCATGCGACTTGACCACTTGTGTTTGTTTCTCCCTCAAAAGCAAATCTGATTTGGGGGCGCCTGGGGTGCTCTGTCGGTTCAGCATCTGACTTCGGCTCAGGTCACATGATCTCACAGTTTGTGAGCCCCCCGTCGGGCTCTGTGCTGACGGCTCAGAGCCTGGAGCTGCTTTGGATTCTGTGTCTCCCTCTCTCTCTGCCCCTCCCCTGCTTGTGCTCTCTCTCTCTTCCCCTCTCTCTCCCTCAAAATTAAATAAATGAACATTAAAAAAAAAGCATATATGATTGTGAAACACCGCCAGGTCCCGCCTCCTAGGCCCAAAACCTTGCCTTGGTAGTTAGGACAAGCACAAAATTGCGTGGTCCCACAGCCCCTGCTGGACCCGGACTTCCTCCCCCTGCCTGTGCGCTGGCCTCTCCTGCAGGAGGGGTTTCAATAAGCCCCTACCCGGGTCCAGCCCAGACCAAGGAAGCCAAGCCCAGATCAGTGAGATCGGAACTGGTTGTTTCCGATGGTCCCCAGCTGATTCCAGCAAGCAGCCAGCGCCAGGGGCCCCGACACACCGCAGGCCTCTCCCCGAAGGCCCCCAGCCCCCTCCACACACCCTCCCTGCCCCCTCCCGTAGCACCCTGGCCTCCCCACGACCTGCACACCCGCCTGCCTCTTTACTCCGAGGCCTCTGCATATGCTTTTCCCTCTCCCTGATACCGTTCCCCGTTTTCTTTGCTGAGGAAACTGGTTCGGGCGTCCTCACATCTCCGCTCTCAGCAAAACACACGTCTGCGTTCTCCCGGAAACGTTCTCTGACCTCCAGGCCAGCTGGGTCCCCCAGAACAGGCTTTCCTGGCCCACGTGCCTCCGTGGGCAGGACCCGTGCGACAGGACGGCGGAAATCACGTTTATTGCGACAGTGCCCGACTCTCCCAATACATGTCTCTTCATTGCCTTGTTTTTTTTCTTTCTTACCTACTGTGCACATGGCACATAGTAGGAGCTCAGCAAACATTCACTGAATGGTTAAATGGATACTTCTGCTCCCCACCCAGGGCTCCTGCCCAGATGACTTTGCTGGGACTTCCTAATGTCAGTCAGTGACCCGGGAGCCCGCCACCGTCCGGCCCCAGAGTCCCCTGGCCTGACTGGACGCATGTAAACCCCCGCAGTGACACGTACCCCCCAGAGTGTCATCATTCCACAGCCTCTCCCTGCGCCAGACAGCGTCCTGGAGCTGGGAACACACCTGCCCATCTCCGCCAGCCCTGCCGGACGGCTTCGGGCATCCTCGATGTCTGGGGCTGGGTCACGCTCTGGCACGGGGGCTGCCCTGGGCCCGGAGGGACGCTTAGCCTCTCGCCACCCCCACAGGCATGACAGCCAAAACCGTCTCCAGACATTACCAAAGGCCCCCTAGTCTGGGACAGAGGGACTCCAGTAGGCAGTGCGTGTGTGGCCGGAGCTGACCGTAGCAACTCAGAGTGGGGGCAGGATGCTGGCCCAGGGTCACTGCCAAACTGTCCACACACGGTCCCCGTGCTTTTCTGCAGGTATAATTCACACACACACACAATTAAAAGAAGAAAAAACAGCAGCACCTTGGTGGCTGGGCTGGTGAAGCGTCCGACTGTTGATCTTGGCTCGGGCCATGATCTCGGCTCCGTGAGTTCGAGCCCCGCCTTGGGCTCCGTGCTGACAACACAGAGCCTGCTTGGGATTCTCTCTCCCTGTCTCTCTGCTCCTCCCCTGCTCACGCTGTCTCTCCCTCTCTGTAAACAAATAAATATTCAAAAACTATATAAAAAACGCCGTTACAGAATAAACTCTGGCAGGAAGTGTGAGCCAAGGTTAAGGACTCCGCAGCCTGCTCAGCTCTCCGCCGCCGCGGCAGCTGGGCACGCTGCGCCGTCTCCCCCAGGCCTCGGCGGGGTCCCCGAGCCCGGGGTGGGAGGGGTGTGGCTCACTTACCGTCGCCGCCCCCAGCGCTCCTCCACATCCGCACCGGAACGCGCCCTGCTCATCCAGCAGGGCCCGCGATGACGCGCTCCGGACCACGCGCCGGCCGTTCGTGGGTTCGGGTAAGGAGCGCGTACACGCTTCTTGGAATGTTCTCGCAATTCCTCGCAGCCTGAGGGACGCCCAAACAAAGAGGCACACACAATTAAAAGGGCAGAATATTTAAAAGAACCTTGCCACTCAACGGCGCAAAGCCCGACGACCCCGTGTGAAGAGCGGTCCGAGGAACACGCAAGCGCCAGCAGGGATGTGGAAAGACGTTCAATGCCATTGGTCAGCAGAGGAAGGCAAATCAGTCACGGGGAAAGGTCCCCTCCCACCCACTGGACAGCTAGCATCTTACACCCACGTGCCCGCACATGCACACACGTGTGTGCGCACCCAGACACTAGAAAGTCTCGGTGAGGACGTGAAACAACGGAACCCGTCCACCGACGCTGAGGACGGCAAGGGGAGAATCCCCTCAAGATTAAGATTCTCTCTGGGCGCCCGGGCGGCTCAGTCAGTTGAGCGTCCAACTGCGGCTCAGGTCATGATCTCACGGTTTGTGGGTCCGAGCCCTGCATCAGGCTCTGTGCTGGCAGCTTGGAGCCAGGAGCCTGCTTTAGATTCTGCGTCTCCCCCTCTCTCTCTACCCCTCCCCTGCTTGCACACTGTTTCTCAAAAATAAACATTGAAAAAAAAGATTGAGATTCTCTCTCTCAAGTTAAAAAAAAAGGTTAATTAAAAAAATTTTTTAATATTTGTGTTTGAGAGAAAGAGGGCGAGAGGGGGCAGAATCAGAAGCAGCCCCAGGCTCTGAGCTGTGAGCACAGAGCCCAGCGCGGGACTCGAACCTGCAGCCGGTGAGCTGAACTTGGGGACATTCCACCGACGGAGCCTCCCAGGCGTCCCCAAATGGTTACTGTTTTAATGTGAATTTGACTTCCTCAAAAGTAAAGTGGAAACAAAACTACACAAAGGACCAGATGAGCAGAAACAGAATGGAGCTCTCTGCGCCCCAGACCCTGCCTGCGTCAGGGCGGGAAAGCAGGCCCGCCCGCCCGCTGCGTGCACCTGCTCCTCTGGCTGGTCTGGTCACCGGACCTTCCACTCAGGGACCGCTCGCCCACCCCCTCCGGCCTTGGTGGCCCAGGTGGGGGCAAAGCTATCCAAGGTGTTCCTTGCTAAGGATGGCATTAGAAAAACAAAACAAAACACAAAAACAGAGAAACGCTGACTTCGGAAGAGCTGGACTTCAAGGCACCCCCTCACTGACAGGTTGCTCGGCCTGGGGGCGCGCTGGGGATCTCAGGGTCCTTTCCAGACCGAGAAAACAGGTGAGGCGTTATAAGGACTCGGCAGTCTGAGGCAGACAGTGTGGGGTGCCATGTCAGACGGGGAGCCCCCTCTAGAGAGGAGTAGCAGCACAGGGTGACCTCTAAACCCAGAGATGAGAAGGAAGACAACATCTTAGGTGGGGGAGAGGAGGGGTAGGAAGAATCTTCCAGGCAGCAGTCACCTGCCTCTGGCCCCAAACCTGCCATAAACTCACAAGGGCCCTGAGGGTGGGAGGAGGCTCTCGCTGTACCCCGAGATCAGGGTGGAGCTGGAGACAGGGGTGGCTGGAGCAGGACTGTGGTGGCGAGCCATCTAGTGGTGTGGGTGTTGGACTCCCCCCCACTCACCCCACCCCCCACCCCCCGCCTGATGCCTGAATCAATCACGTAGCCCACACACCTGCTTCCTGGCAATCGGTTCAGGAACAGGTCGCTGTCTGGTCTGGACCAATGAGGTGAGATACTTCTGGGAAAGTAGTCTTCATACTGGAGAGGCACTTGGGAAAATGGTGCTTCCTCTGTGCACCTGGACTTTACCCAGTTAGGATGCAATGGCAGGATCTCCAGCAGCCACTCTGCCACCATGAGAGGAGAATTAGGAGAGTGAGGTCAACACTGAAATGGCAGCCTGGGGAAACACCCTCGAGGCCTTGGTGACTTTGCTGAACTGCTGAGTTTGGTCCATCCTGGAGCCATCCTCTCTGGGCTTCCCGTTACGTGAGACAAATTCACCTTCCTTAGGGTTAAGCTGATTGAGTCGGAGCTTTTTGCTACTGACAGCCAAATACATCCTGACTGATACACACCAGGTCACGTCCAGCCTGGTTGATGAGCATCGATGAAAGCAGAGGCTACAGGGGAAAGAGGAGAGGAAAGTGGCATTTCTTGAGCACTTACTATGTCCCACACTTGGTACTAGACACGCTGCATAGGTCTCTCCTTAATCTTCAGATCGGCCCTTTGAGGCCACCCCAATTATCCCCACTGAACAGAAAAGGAAACTGAGGCTCCAAGGCGAAGACACCTGCCCAATTCCAAGGGGCGGGGCCGGTATGTAAACGAGGTCTGCCTCTTTCCAGTGGTTGTGACAGGCGCTGTGCCCGCAGGGTAGGGGCCTTGGATCCTGCTGAACACTGTTTTCTGCCAACATCTGTCATCGCCTAAAAGCATGCTGGTCTGCCCAACGGCCCGCAGCCCTCAGAGCCGAAAGCCCCCAGGAGAGACCAGGAGCCTGACTGGGTCCCACACGACCGCGGAGACCAGAGACACCATCGTCACAACCTGCGCGTAATCCCACGTGAGCCCGTCTGTCCCCCTTCTTCCTCCCTGGGGCCCACAGTCAGGCCACGCGGCCAGGGGTGGTCCGTGGGGACAGCCGGACACCATGAGCTTCCTGCCGCCCTTCCTGGCAGGGACCGAGGAGAACACTTTAGCTCGTGAGAGTCTGGAGAAAGACGAGACAAGGACCCTGGATCCTTATGTTCAGTGCCCGGCGCAAATCCACCTGTCACTTGGCAAAAACAAGCGGTCCTGCCGTAAACTGCAACGTGACGGGCACATACTCAGAAGTGATTCCTGCCTGGTGGCGCAGGCCGGCCCCGGCCCGGTGGGCAGAGCAGGGCGGTGACAGCCCCCTCTGGCCCAGTGTCCCATCCTCCTCTGCGAATCAGCTCCCAACTGCTTTCCAAACTTCTATTTACTTAGCGTTCATATTCCAAAGCACCGAGTTTGTGCCAGTGGGAAAATGGAAACAGCAAAGGGTATTTAACACAGGGATTGAGGGGCGCCTGGGGGGCTCGGTCGGCTGAGCGTCCAACTTCGGCTCAGGTCATGATCTCACAGTTCATGGGTTTGAGCCCCGCATCGGGCTCTGTGCTGACAGCTCAGAGCCTGGAGCCTGTTTCAGATTCTGTGTCTCCCTCTCTCTCTGCCCCTCCCTTGTTCGCACTCTGTCTCTCTCTGTCTTAAAAAAATAAACATTAAAAAAAATTTTAAACAGGGATTGAGGGGCGCCTGGGTGGCTCAGTCGGTTAAGCATCCGGCTTCGGCTCAGGTCATGATCTCGTGGTTCGTGGGTTCGAGCCCCGCGTCGGGCTCTGTGCTGACAGCTAGCTCAGAGCCTGGAGCCTGTTTCAGATTCTCTCTCCTCCTCTGCCCCTCTCCCCTGCTCGCTCTCTCTCTCTCTCTCAAATTAAAAAAAAAAAAAGAGGGATGCAGGCAGGACGTTTGTTACTGAGTACAAAGCAACTCAGAAACCACAGCCACAACCCCTGTGTAGGGGGCGGGGTGGGGAGACAAGAGAGGGGTGGCATTTCTCGGGCCCAGGATCTGGGGTCACCCCTGGTGATACGGGAGCCACGGAGGAGACACAGCCATTGCCTGAGGCCTCACCCGCGGACAGAGATGGGGAAAAGCAGCCCGGCCTCTCATTTCCTTCCGCCCTCCAGCTTCCAGCCTCCCAGCAGGGCCCCCACGGGCGGAGCCATGCTGCCTGCAGGAGTCAGTCCCTGGGAACGTCCCCAGAGTGGGGGGGGGGGGTCCAGGGGTCACGGCAAACCCCCCGCCCCCGCCCCCCGGCCACACACACAGGTGACTTCTTCATCGTCTCCAGCTCTTACTCTTGTCCTCCCTCTACTAGATCAAAAGCTGATTGAATCCAACATGATAGCAAAAATTTTCCACTGATCTGTTAGTTTTTCACTGAGCATCTGCTGGGTGCTGGGCCACGGGTTCGAATCCCAGCTCTGCCACCTTGCAGACGTGTCCCCTGAGCTCTGAGCTCACCCCCTGTCCCCGGCAGATGGGGAGTGATGGCATCTGGCTTACAGGACTGCCGTGCAGAATAAAACAGACCCCCACGCAAGTCCTCCGCACAGAACGCTGCACACAGAGCTTCTGTCCGGTGTGAATGGTGGTGATCTCACTGCAGGAAGCTCTAAAGTGAGTCTGGGGGCACCTGGGGGGCTCCGTCGGTTGAGCATCCGACTACGGCTCAGGTCTTGATCTCACCACCCATGAGTTCAAGCCCTGCATCCGGCTCTATGCTGACAGCTCAGAGCCTGGAGCCTGCTTCGAATTCTGTCTGTCTGTCTCTCTCTCTTTCTCTCCCCCCCCGCCCCGCTCATGCTCTGTCTCTGTCTCAAAAATAAACATTAAAAAGTTAAAAAAAAAAAAAAGGTGAGCCTAAACAACTGACTTTCGTGGTCTTGTGACTTGGGGGGTGCAGAGTGACTCACCGAGGACACCGGAACAGTCACAGGCTGAGTGATCTCATGCCTGCCGACCAGCCAGAAGGCACGGACGTCAGGCAGGAGGGGGTGACAAGCGAGTCTGGGACAAAGAGACGTGTGTGTCGACATCACAGGAGCAGCCGCACACCTGACCTGAGCTCAGAGCTTCAGCGCGAGCAGCGGGTGCCCAACCCCCACCCCCACCTGGAACACAGGTGCAGGAGGGGCCCCGGGGCCTCCGGGCTGAGGGCGCCACACGACCTCTGGTTCCTCTGACCAGAAAGTCAGGAATTCTGCATCTGTTCCAGGGTGGGGGCAGGGCAGGGGGGAGGGGGGTTACAACAATCATTCTAGTCATAAAAATAACAATAATCAGGGCACCTGAGGGCTCAGTCGGTTGAGCGTCTGACTTCAGCTCAGGTCATGATTTCACAGCTCATGAGTTCAAGTTAGAGCCCCACATCGGGCTCTGTGCCGACAGCTCGGAGCCTGGAGCCTGCCTAGGATTCTGTGTTTCCTTCTCTCTTCCCCTCCCCTGCTCACACGTGGCCTCTCTAAACTAAAATTAAATTAAATTAAATTAAATTTAATTTAAAAATGTTAAAAAATAAAATTAATAACGGAAGTGTAGGATATCCTGACACAAACAAGGATCAATTAAAAAAAAAGAATAATCACGCCTGGTCTTCCTCTAAGCCAAGAATCTCACGCACTCACAAAGTCCAGATGAAAACTCTAAGAGGTAGGGACTGTTATTATCCCCATTTCACGGATGGGGAAACTGAGGCTTGCCCAAGGTCACCCATCTGCTTCATGACTGCGCTGACTCCATTATAATCAGAACTCTGTCGCCTGAAGGTTCTGTCATTTGCTGACCACAACGTGAGCCCCAAGTCACCTGATGGCCCGACCTGGAAAACCCCCCCCCCCCCACGCCTCTAGTCACCTGGGCCCAGATTCCTGAAACAAGGACTCCGCCCTGACACGAGGGCCAGCCTGGCCTCACAGAGGACTTCCTGTCACAGAGCCGAGGGGCCCACACGCCGCTCTGGTCCCGGAGGATTGTCCTGAGCAGCGCAAAGGTGCAGCCTCAGGGCACGTCACACATCCGGTGCCCACACAGCCCAGGCACGCCCAGGGCAACCTGCTTCCGCTGGTGCCCTTCCCTGCTCCCTCCACGCCCTTCCCTGCGCCTCACTCAGTCCTGCTCCCCATCGTCAGGGCCCGGACCCTGGGGAGAGGAGGTGCAGCCCCTGAGAGGAACGGGAGTGAGGCTCCCGGCCCCCCGTGGCCCACGAGCCCCTTTTCAGCCAGAGCAGCTCCAATGTCACCTGCTCACGGAGCGAGGGCGCGCACCAGCCCCCACACCCGCGCTCGCACTTCCTTCTTCCCACCCCTGCGGGAGACGTGCCGGTTTTCATCACCTCCTTGGGACAATGTCGGTAATTAAAAAATGGCCTCATATGTATCTTTCTTGTTTATTTGTTTTTAAGAGAAAGAGCGCGAGCAGGGGAGGGGCAGAGAGAGAGGGAGACACAGAATCCAAAGACACACTCCACGTTCTGAGCTGTCAGCACAGAGCCCGACGCGGGGCTCAAACTCGTGAACTGTGAGATCATGACCGGAGCCGACGCTCCACCGACAGAGCCCTCCGGGCGCCCCAGCCTCATATGTATTTTTAGAGAGTGCATCCGGGAGGCAGCCGCTGCTCTGGTGCTCACGGGTATTACCTGGCTCAGGGCTCCGGACGTGTCTGTAAGTCCCCCCGCGATCCAGGGGCAACACCCCTGACCCTGGACACATGTGCCGAGCCGCCAGATGGCCAGAAGTCCGGTCCACTATGCGGAGAGCAAGTCAGCACAACTGCATCCGCAGGAAGAGAAAGGGGCGCCTGGGAGTGGGGGGGGGGGGCTCAGTCGGTTAAGCAGCTGACTTCAGCTCAGGTCATGATCTCACGGTTCGTGGGTTTGAGCCCCGCATAGGGCTCTGTGCTGACAGCTCAGAATGTGGAGTGTGTCTTTGGATTCTGTGTCTCCCTCTCTCTCTGCCCCTCCCCTGCTCATGCTCTGTTTCTTTCTGTCTCAATAATAAAATAAACATCAAAAAAAAATTTTTTTAGAGGGAGAGAAAGAAAAAGAGAAGGAGGGAGGGGGGTTGATCAGAATCGGAGTTACCAGGGGGTCACTGAGAAGGTTGGTCCCCAGCTGAGGTCCACTGGGGACTGGAATGACCGTTAACCAGGAAGCTGGTGGCCAGAGTCCAGGGCTGCTGTGGGGCCGGCTCACGACGCCCCCTGCTGGAAGCGGGCGGCCACTACCGAAGGCAGAGTTGGGTTTCACTCTAACGGAAAGGCACCAGAGTCCAGTTCCACACCAGCGGGCCTGGTTAGCTAGTTTTCTACCTTGTTAACACGACACTTGTCAGAACTTGGCTGGAGCTGATCTACCTTTTATCTCTCACCTCTGCTTGATCTGCTGAGCAAACTAGTAACACAGAGAACGCAGGACAAGCTCAGGGACACTCATCACTGTATATGTATATGATGCTAAAATATGGGGGGGGGACAGCAGGAGGGACACGTGTCCTCGTGTAAGAAAACTGCCGAGGGAATGAGATGTCACCGAATCTCATGCCTCTGTCAAAGTGGTGCAGAACTCTACTGACTTGGGAAAGTGTTCGTAACATATGACTAACAGACAAAAATGAATTATACAACAGGATGGACACAGTGTTTCAGCTTTTGCAAAATAGTGTATTTTTATGCATGTGTGCATAGAAAAATGTGGAAGACGTCTCTGAGTAAGTGACATTCTAGTCAAGACGAAAGTGATGGAAAAAAAATTATCTGTGCAGAGAAACGGTCCAGGCATATTCCGGGCAGGGGTCACAGCAGGTGCAAAGGCCCTGAGGTGAACACTGTTTGGCTTACTGTCATTGACACGTCGAAGGGTCTCGATTTAGTGGTGCCCTCACACCGGCTCCATCCTCCAGCCCCTCCCCCGCTGCTCCCCACGCTTCCCAGCCTCACTGGCTTTGCTGTCCCCACGGACAACCAAATCCGTTCCTAGACCAACCGTTTCCATGCACTACTCCCTCCACCCAGAACGCTCTTCTTCCCCTACCAAGAAAAGCGTTTGAATATTTGTTCTTTAATCATTTTTCAAATTTTGTCTTTTTAAGTTTATTTATTTTAAGAGAGAGAGCATGAGCACGAGCAGGGGAGGGGCAGAGAGAGAAGAGGAGAGAGGATCCCAAGCAGACTCCATGCTGTCAGCACAGAGCCCCATGTGGGGCTCCATCCCACGAACCGTGAGACCATGACCTGAGCGGAAATCAAGAGTCGGATGCCTGAGAACTGAGCCACCCAGGTGCCCTGTTCTGTTATCGCTTAGGGACCTCCCGAGGGGCTCAGGCGGTTAAGTGTCTGACTTCGGCTCAGGTCATGACCTCACAGTTCATGAGTTCGAACCCCATGTCGGGCTCTGTGCTGACAGCTCAGAGCCTGGAGCTGCTTCAGAGTCTGTGTCTCCCGCTCTCTCTGCCTTTCCCCCATACTCGTGTGCACACACTCTCTCTCTGTCTCCCTGAAAATAAACATTAAAAAAAATTGAAAGCATTTCAATGTTTTAAAATAAATAAATAAATAAGTAAGTAAATAAATGTATCTATCTCAGTTCAAACGCCCCCCCCCCCCCAGAGAGAGAGGAATTCCTGCTCACGCTCGCGAAAGCAGCCGCCTGGTCACTGTCATGCCTTATCGGAATTCTCCTGCCACACCGATTACTCACACGTTTCCCTGTTTACTCCGTGGCTGCCTGTCTCCTGTTCCAGAAGGTCAGCTGGGGAGAGAGGGCCTTGTCTGTGTCGCACACTGAATGCTGGAAAAGAACTTGGGGGACAGTAGGGGTCCTTATATTTACGGATGGAAGGATGGTGGATGGATGGATGGATGGAGGGATGGTGGATGGATGGGAGGAAGGAAGGAAGGAAGGGCAGATGGAAGCGCAGGCAGACAGCTGGATGGAGGGGTGGACGGCAGATGGAAGACGGAAGGGAAGACGGTAGGATGACCGGATAGGATGATGGATGGTAAATGGAGGGTGAGTAAAGGGAGAGAAGGAGGAAAGACGTGGGCGCCTGGGTGACTCAGTCAGTTGAGCATCTGACTTCGGCTCAGGTCATGCTCTCAAGGGTTGTGAGTTTGAGCCCCGCGTCGGGCTCTGTGCTGACAGCTCAGAGCTGAGAGCCCATTCTGTGTCTCCCTCTCCCTTTGCCCCTCCCCAACTCACACTCTGTCTCTCTCCCTCTCTCTCAAAAGTAAATAAACTTAAAAAAATTTTTTTAAAAGAAGGGGGAAAGATGTAAAATCCCCGGGAGGCGGCTACCAGACTGAGCTGATGGTGTAGAAGCTAACCACTTCCCGTCTGTGCGGGTCCTGGCTGCTCTACACCTTTCTCTCTTCCCTCCTTCCTTTCTTCCTTCATTTCTTCCTTTTAAGAGAGAGATTCTCAAGCAGGCTCCACATGCACACTGCAGAGCCCGACATGGGGCTCGATCCCACGAACCGTGAGACCATGACCTGAGCTGAAATCAAGAGTCTGATGCTTAACCCACTGAGCCCGCCAGGAGCCCTGACACTTTTCTGAGAGACCTTTCTTGCCAAGTGACAGAAGCCAACCGGCCGTGTGCATCCCTAATCCTCTGAGTCAGACTCCATAATCGCCTTAACCCACCACCAAACACCCATATTTAATAAACTCCCCACCTGATCCCACCCCCCCGCCCCCCGCCAGCTAGCGATTTAGCTGCTTTGCCGTCGGCCTTGACAATCGTCCCGTTGGGAGCATGAACTTCCACCAGCAGCAGCAGGGGCCCTCGGAGCCCTCCTTCCTGGTGCCCACGCGTCACGGCAGCCCCACAGGTGTCTTCACCGCAGGAGCCCTTGTCGCCGCCCCCCAAGCCTGGTCCTTCTCTACTGTCCGTGTCCCTGGAGGACCCGCCCCTCTCCCGGACCAGAGACCAGGAGAAATGCACGCCAGCCTTTCCCTCTGCTTCTGAGCCCATCAAACGCCACGTGTCCAGCCGCCCTCACCCCTGCAGCTCTCCACGCCCCGCCTCCGCCCTCTCTGCCCCCACCAGGTCCCTTCCCTCTGACGCCGATGAGGCAGAGACCCCCCACG
This sequence comes from Suricata suricatta, assembly GCF_006229205.1. Taxonomy (NCBI): domain Eukaryota; kingdom Metazoa; phylum Chordata; class Mammalia; order Carnivora; family Herpestidae; genus Suricata; species Suricata suricatta. Next base: position 3,977,116 of record NC_043715.1, read on the forward strand.
CCCACCATCCCATCCCCCTCCTGGCTCCATCCACTGGGCCCCACTGCACCCAGACAGCCAGCCATCAACAGAGCCCTAACCCGGTCCCAGCAGGCCACTGCTGCCCTCAGGACAAGACCCCTAACCCTTTCCTTGCCCCACAAGGGATTCTGGTCTCCCCCTGCATGTGACCCCCCTCAACCCTGCCGGCTGCTACATCGGCTTCCTTTTCACTCCTTCTAGGCTTCAGGTCCTCAGCTCCGCCGGCTTCAGCAGGGGCTCAGGACACCCCTTCCGACCCGTCCTGGCCTGGATCACTCCACTCATCGTGGGTTTCACGTCCTCATCCTCACGTTAACCAGAACGGCAGCGACGACAGCTAACAGCTGAGAACTCCCACGAGCCAGACGCAGTGCTGATGCTTCACAGGCAGAGCCTGGTGGGTCCTCGCAGCCGCTCTGTGAAGGAGGGACGGTTGCGATGCCCATTTTACAGGGGAGGAGACTGAGGCAGAGAGCTCGAGTGAGCGGCTCCAGCTCTTGGCAACTGAAACTGGGACCAGAACCCGACAGACCGTCTGACTCCAGAATCCCTCTCTGGCTTACTCACCAGGGCCAGCCCCGAGGAGACCCCACCTCCTCAGGAAACCCCTCTCTATCTCCCCCCCCCCCCCGCTGTCCAGGCTTACTGCCTGTTCGGCTGAGCCCCCCCCCACAAAGCGGGTGCTTGTTCGGAGCAGAGCACCTAACATCTGCACCATAAATGCCAGACGGAAGATTCCCTCCAAACACGGAATTCTTCCCAGCCCTATTCGCACATACGGCTCCGGGCACCAAGACGTGGTCCCTTGGGGTGCCCGGCGGGGGTGGGGTTCCATCGCTTAAGCATCGAGTGTCAGCTCAGGTCATGATCTCACTGTTTGTGGGCTCGAGCCCCGCGTCGGGCTCTCCGCTGTCAGCACAAAGCCTGCTTCGGACCCTCTGTCCCCCTCCCTCCTGCCCCTCCCCCGCTCACGTTCTATCTCTCTCAAAAATAAATATTTTTTAAATGATAAAAAAAAAACAGAAGTGGCCCCTGGGCTGGTCTGTGACTAGGTCAGCCCAACAGCGTGCACTGGAAAGTAGAACGCAGGCCGCCCTCGCTCCTCGCTCACAGCCCGGCCGCCAAGCTGGCAGGAGGGGCCCCGTGGACCGGAGAATGGCCACCCTATTCGTTCCAGCCCCAGCTGAGCTCTGTGCCAAGCTCCCATCTGCGGGACTGGGCTCAGGATGGACCGGCAGATCATGCAGCCGAACTGCAGCTGACCCCCGAACTGTGAGAAAATCACAGATCGTTTTAAGCCCTGGCTTAGTGCACCTTCTAGCCTCAGTTTCCCCATCTGGGAAATGGGGAGACCGATTCCTACCTTTGGGCTGTGTTCCAAGGATTAAGCGAAAGGGCCTCGCAAATGGTCGGTTGCTGGTGGCCAGTCCAGGCACTTACGTCCCCAGATTGCCCAGAGGCACAACTCTGCTCCCTTCCCTGACTTGTCCTTCTGTGTCCTGCCTGATGCTGGGCCCCCGGGGCTCGGCACGTGAGGGTGGGGACGGCCGTGGGGACAGACCTCTTCCACGCACCCAGAGCAGTGGGCCCTGGGCGCCAGTGCAGGAGTCCAGAGAAGTGACTTCATCCGGGTGCATATCACTGTCCGGGTAAAACCGCGGCTCGGATGCAGGAGGCCAATCCACGTTCGCGGCTGGCTGTAAAATGGGCCTCCACTAAACTCTCCACATTCAAGGACGGTTTGACCCAGATCTGCTCCCAGGCAGGAGAAACGGGAAACAAGGGGAAGTCCCACTGGAAAACCGCCTCTGACCATCTGTTCCAGAAGTTACAGCTTTGAACGCCTGCGGGGCCAGGCGGGTGAGGACCGGTGCGCGGTACAGAAGTCAGGGGCGCAGTGCAGCGCCTGCCCGTGGCCTGTGGTTTTCTCGGTGTCTGGTCAATTTAAATTTAATTTCTTTTTTACATTTATTTACTTTTGAGAGATAGAAAGAGACAGAGCATGAATAGGGGAAGGACAGAGAGAAAGGGAGACAGAGAATCAGAAGCAGGCTCCAGGCTCTGTGCTGACAGCTCAGAGCCTGACGCGGGGCTCGAACCCACGAACGGTGAGATCATGACCTGAGCCGAAGCCGGACGCTCAACCGACTGAGCCCCCCAGACGCCCAATTTGAATCTGACCTGCACACGAGTCACAGGAGTGGGCAACTCACACCGTAGACTAGTGACTGCAGGGGGCGGGGAGAGTGGGGGTGGCCGGGGAGTGACTATCAGCAGGTACCTGTTTTCTTTTCGGGGGGTGATGAAAATGTTCCGGAACCCGGTGTGGTGCTGGCTGCCCGGCCCTGCGAATACACGAAAACTCACTCAGTTGCATACACTCGAAGTGAGTGGATTTTACAGTGTGTGAGCAATAGCTCCATAAAGCCATTCAAGACGTGAGAAGGAGGGGCGCCTGGGGGGCTCCGTCGGTTAAGCGTCCGACTTTGGCTCAGGTCATGATCTTACCGTTCATGGGTTTGAGCCCCGCATCGGGCTCTGTGCTGACAGCTCAGAGCCTGAGCCTGCTTCCGATTCTGTGTCTCCCTCTCTCTCTGCCCCTCCCCTGCTCACACTGTCTCTGTCTCTCAAAAATAAATTAAAAAACATAAAAAAAACCAAAACACCGTGAGAGGCAACCCCGAACCTCCTTGCCGGCCACCGCCGCCTGGGTGCACTCAGTGTACTCGTCTGTAGAATGGAGCGATAGTAACACCTCTTCCAGCACAGAGCCTGGCTCCTGAGGGCTCGCTGGGCGGCGGTAATGTCTGGGGCTGCTGGTACCACGATCAGCTTTCTCACTCTGCGTCGGGTCCCTTTCGTCGAAACCCACTCGCCCTGGGAAACACTGACTGCTAACCATGACCTCTGTGAGTAGCACAGATGCTTCTTACCCCGGGGCTCAGTGGTAAGGTCAGCCCGCGGACTGTCAGTTTCCTTTACGCTCCTCCAAACCCTGAGAAACAGCATCTGATGGCTGCGTCTGTTACAAAACAGTTACATCAGTCAGGCAGCTGGTCTGGAAACTGTTTTGTGAATCATGTATTGTTGTTTCAACTTGTCCGTTTCTAAGTGTGCTAAGGTCGAGTCAATAAAGTTTAGAAGTTTGTTATTTATAGTAAAAGCAAAAAAATAAAAGCCTTTAATTAAAGGCTTATTTACATTAAAAGTAAAAATATGGGGTGCCTGGGTGGCTCAGTGGGGAAGTGTCTGACTTCTCCTCAGGTCACAGTCTCTCGGTTCATGAGTTCAAGGCCCGCGTCAGGCTCTGTGCTGACAGCTCAGAGCCTGGAGCCTGCTTCAGACTGCGTGTCTCCCTCTCTTTCTGTTCCTCTCCTGCTCATGCTCTGTCTCTCTCTCTCTCTCTCAAAAATAAAGATTTTTTTGAAAAATTAGAAAAGAAAAAAGAAGAAAAGAAAAGAAAAAATCAAACACATCCACCCGCAAGCTTCCAAAACCTGCGAGGCCCAGAGTCCCGTCCATGGCGTCCTTCTGCGCAAGGTTAATGTTGGAACTGTCTCTCTAGCTACATTTTAAAATGGTTTCATGCATCATTAACCGCTTTGTAGAGGCATGAATTCTCCCAGGGCACCATTTTCGCCGAGGGGGCTGGTGGCCTGCGCAGGGAAACGGAAGGCTGGAGGATGTGAGGGCCCATAAAGCCCAGGTTTCAGGACCATGGACAAGATTAAGCTTCCGGGCGCCTCATTGTTCATTTCAAGTGCTCTCTGGGGAGGCCTTTTAATCAGCGGTGAAAGCTGGCGATTCGAGGGTGATAATAAGCAATCGGGGTTCCAAACTGTCTGGAAGAGCAACCCAGCCTGCCCGGGGGCTTTTTTTTTTAATTCCCTCTCATTCAAGGCATCTGATGTGGACTTAGCATAATTAAAGGGGTGACAAGCGACAGAGGATGAAACTGCTGAGGGAGGGCATTTTTCCAGCTGCGCTAAAGGATCAATTAAATCCCTGGGCTGAGATACTAAATCATTAGCACCTCCCTGATCCAAAGGCCAATCAACCCGCCAGGGGGTGGAGAAAAGGGGCACGAAGACCCTGGGGGCCAGTGTGGGAGTACAAATAGGCCAGGCGGGCGCCTGGGGTCAAGGTCCTGATGCCATCTGTCTCTGCCCGTGAACTCCAGCGGCAGGGCCCACTGAACAATCTGATTGAGCCAAATGTACCCCGAGGCCAGATCCTGTCCCCATTTCTCCTGAGTGGTCACCCTTGCCTGACCTCGCAAAGCAGAGATGGCCCCGGACCCCAAATCGCACACCCCCGTCCTGTGACAGGGTGAGTGTGTGAACGCCTGAGCTCAGTGCTGCGAAACCCTGAAAGTGGTACCCAGCCCTCCGGGCCGCTGTTTCCTCCTCTGTGAAATGAGAGCAAATAATCACCACACACACACTCACACACACACACACACACACACACACACACACACACACACACACCAGGACAGCTGCAGGACGTGCGTGAGCGCCACAGCAAAGCCCGTGGTCTGAGGTGGAGCTCATCAGACTTCACCTCTCCCCCCTTTAAAAAAAATTTTCTTTTTATGTTTATGTACTATTGAGAGAGAAAAGGAGCATGAGCGGGGGAGGGGCAGAGAGGGAGGGAGACACAGAGTCCAAAGCAGGCTCCAGGCTCCGAGCGGTCAGCACAGAGCCCAATGCGGGGCTCAAACCCACAAACCGTGAGATCATGACCTGAGCCGAAGTCGGACGCTTAACCGACTGAGCCCCCAGGCGCCCCTCACCTCTCCCCCCTTAGCCTTTCATCCGAGGGATGGCTGTGTTTTAGTTCATGAAACCCACAGCAGGGGTAGAGCTTGGAGGCTCAAGGAGACAGACAGCTCTGCAGACTCATTCTTCTGAACCTTCCTGCCTGAACAACTTCTCATCTGTCCACTCAGGACATGTGGCCCATGCATCCCAGAATGGCCATCCAGGAGGGGCACTATAGAAATCTTTCCGCTGTGTCAATTACCAAACAGCCCATCCCCCCTCCACCCCAAGTGTCCCCGCCTCCAGCCTCCATAACTGGAGGGGGCGCAGGGGGAACCAGCTCAAGGTGGATGTTCCAGGGAGTGGCAGAGCCAGGACCTGAACACAGGGGCCACTGGACCCCTGGGGGCGAGGTGGGAACACGCATGGTGTTTGGGGACCTGCTGAATGCTTCCCAAACCTTGCTCAGGGTGCACACCACCCCTCGCTTGGTTTGAATCCTGACTCCGCCCTTTACAAGCTCCATTACCGCAGGCAAGTAACGGAAGCCCTTTGGCTTTAGTTTCCTTATTTGCAACAAAACAAAACCCAGAGCGTTCTGACCTCAGTACTATTGGCTTCGGACTCCAGACACGCCTCATGTCCCCTTGGTGGCCAAATCATCCCCAGTTGACAATCCCTACTTTATTAAGGTTATTCTGAGGGTGAACCGTTTATAGAGAGAGGCTGATGTGTACTTAACCTGCTGTCCTTACCTTGTTCGTCAGTGAGGACTGCGTTTCTCTGCAAATAACAATGGCTCCACCAGGCAGCCACTTGGGTCTCCTTCACACGGAAGGCCAAATGCTAGCAGCTCAGGGCCCAAGGTGACAGCTGAAGGCAGGAGTGTGGAGAAAGGGATGAGGTAGAATGGGAGAGGCAGAAGGCACATGCCTGCCAGCCGTTGTGTAAAACAGATCCCCAGGAGGTGGGACACTTGGGTGGCTCAATCAGTTGAGCATCTGACTTGGGCTCAGGTCATGATCTCACGGCTCATGGGTTTGAGCCCCTAGTCCAGCTTTGCGGTGACAGAGCGGAGCCTGCCTCAGATCCTCTGTCTCCCTCTCTCTCTGCCCCTCCCTGCCTTGTGTTCTCTCCCTCTCAAAAATGAACATAAGAATAATAATCAAAGAAAAGATCCCCAGGTGCCACCATGTTGACCCTCTACTGACATCACATTGGCCAGAACTTGGTCACATGGTCACACCTAGCTGCAAGGGAGGCTGGGAAACGTAGTCTTTCTTTTGCAGGGCCGTGTGCCCAGCTGCCTTTACGTTGCTGTGCAAGAAGCCAGAGGGGCACCTGGGTGGCTCAGTCGGTTAGGCCTCCGGCTTCGGCTCAGGTCAGATCTCACGTTTGTGGGTTCAAGCCCCGCATCGGGCTCTGTGCTGACAGCTAGCTCAGAGCCTGGAGCCTGCTTCCGGATCTGTGTTTCCTTCTCTCTCTCTGCCCCTCCCCCTCTCATGCTCTGTCTCTCTTTGTATCAAAATAAATAAAACATTAAAAAAAAGTTTAAAAAAGAAGCCAGAATTGGCTACGTAGGTCATGAAATCTCCTGGGCCGGCTGCAGTCAGGAAATGGATTAAAGCCAAAGGCTGTCAGAGCCACTGGGCCAGGAGAGCAATATAATCCCTGGAACATCTGGCCCATTACCCTTAATAAACCATGAGACAAGAAATATTAGCGCAGCACACAGGAAATAAACGCACAGGCCACTCATCTTTCAAAAGAAATCCTGAGAAATGCTGCAGAGCCTGCCCCCTTTATAACTACTCCGTCCCCCTCGCCCCCCACCTGCCTCCATGTTCCACGTGAACTTGCAGTGACAGGGAGGGAACATGGCCGGGAATCTGGGAGACCTGCCTTCCATTCTGCTTCCCAGAGGTGACATGACTTAGCTCAGCCTCCATGCCATCCAGGCCTCAGTTTGCTCTCTTGTAAACAGGGTCAGTATATTATCCATCAAAGTCAGATACGTTTGTGTGCATGCATCCACAGCAGCACTATCGCACAGAACCTTCTGTGATGATGGAACGTTCAAGATCTGCACTGTCCAACATGGCAGCCACCAGTTCCCTCCCATGTGGCACTTAAAGTGTACTGGTTCCATCAAGGAACTGGATTTCGAATTGATTTTATTAGAAAACACAACTCTAGAGCACTTGCTGCAAATGACTGAGTGATTTACATACTGTTTCCCCCCCGAGGACTTTTTCCAGAAGGTTCTTCAAGGTCCTTCATGTTCGCTCCCTCTGTCCCTTATTCTGAGCCACTCATTAGGATGGCTTTTCTTTTCGACAAAAATGAAAAATAGAAAAGGAGAAGTGTTGGTGAGCATGTGGAGAAACTGGAACTCGGTGCATTGTTGGAAACAATGTAAAATGGTGCAGTCGCTCTAGAAAACGCATTGCAGTTCCTTACATTCGAAACAGAACCACTGTGCGATCCCGGAATCCCACTCCCGGGTTTTTCTCCAGAAGAGCTGAAAGCACAAACATGGACTGAGGTTTGCCTACCTGTGTCCACAGCAGCGTTACTCACAGCAGCCAAAGGCTGGAAGCCACCCAAGTGGCCGGCAGGACATGAACGGACACACAAAGTGCGGTATAGACACCATGGGATATTACTCAGCCGTAAAAAGGAACGAAACTCCAGCGCCCTGCTACGCCACAGATAAACCTTGGGGACACTACGCCGAATGACATAAGCCAGTCACAAAAAGGACAAGTACTGCATAATTCCACTCCAATTGAAAGGACACAGGTCTGGACCAAACTGACTCCATGACAGGCTTCAAGTTTCCCCTCTGACCTTGGAGGCCTAAGTGGGCGGTTTCTCAGAATCATTAGACAATGAAAGGGCACAGATTGCTCAACCAGGGACCACCCTAGCAACACCCAATCAGAAGCGGCCAGCTAAAATGCTTAACACTCCTAAGGGCAGGCCTAGAGAGAGAAGCGATAGATAATCCCTTATTGCTAAAGGCTAGTTACACCCTCTGTGGGGGTCCTTAGCCCACTCTGTAATTGGTTAAGTTCAAAGATACTCTAAATGTTGTGATTGGGTCCCGCCAAAAGTAAGGAACGCTCTAAACAATGTGTATGGTTAAATTTGCTGCCAATGTTGTTACCCGATAATGATTGGATTACTGTACCTGTGTCTCAATTTCCTGTAACCCCCCCTTCCCAAACCCCATAAAAACCCTGCCCAGCCCTTGTTCGGGGCTCTCAGCACGGACCCACTGCGCTGCTGAAGTCTGTGAGCCCGAGCCGGAGCCCGTAATGAAAATAAGGCCCTTTGCTTTTGCATGCGTGACTCGGGCTCCCTGGCGGTCTCTGGTTTTGGGGGACGATATTGAAATCTGGGTATAACACGATGAGCGACCCGGAGTCCTCAGACACAGAGAGACAGAAAGCAGAATGGCGGCTGCGGGGCTGGGGGAGGGGAGGGGACGTTATCATCGAATGAGCGGAGACCTCTAGAGCCGAGGGCGATGGCTGCACCGCAGGCGATGTCATTGATGCCAGAGAGTCATGCACAGAATAAAATGGTTAAAATGGCAAAATTTATATTATGTGGATTTTTTATTTGTATAGTTGGTAAATATTTATTTATACATATATTTTATATTTTTTTAAAGTACCCCCAAAGGACTCTGGAACTCATCAGCGCGATGAGAAAATGGTAACAGAAGGTGGCAGGGGTGCTGCCTGGGCCCAAGGGGGTTGGGGCATCCAGCACAGACAGTGGAAACCAGGGTGTTGGAGGCAGATTCAGGGACACCAGGGCCTTTCGGCCTCCCTGAAGTGCTCTGCCCGAAGGAGAGCCCTGCAGGGTGGCACCATCAGCCCCGCAGAGCCCAGGAGCTAAAAAACAGACAACTGTTTCTAGAACAGGGACCCTCCACATCTCCTTCTCAGAGCTTATCAAGACTACCATGTGGGTCTTAATGTTAAAATAAAACCATGTTAACATCAAAGATCACCCAGTCCTCAAGGCGATCTTGCCTGGGCAGTGGCCGGCCTGGAGATGTGCCTGCTTCAGGGACCACAAATCTGGGCTGGTTCTGGATCTCAGACAGATTTGTTTGGGATGGCAGGTGTTTACATTTTCTTCTGCATTCGCTGCCAGCATTTAAATATGCAAAATCTCACATAAAAAGCTGTACTTCCAGTTCTCTTGGACAAATAAGAAAATTTGTCATCGTGGGCCCCGCTGTCCCGTGGGGCAGTGACTGTGGAGCAGTGGCATTCCCCAGGAGACGGGAGTCACCCTCCCTCCCTTTACCACAAGCCCACCTACTCCCTATGGTCTCCCATTCCTGCGCAGCCAACCTGTGGGTGGCCAGCTCCTTCCCCCAGGTGAGGTTTTGCCATTTATAGATGGAAGGAGAACAACAGATGCAAAGAATGTCTGATATAGACAGGAAATTGACACATAATCTCCCTAAAGTCCATTATCTAGATGGGGAACTCGGAGCCCGAAGAAGATAAACACCCGGGATTTCAGAGTCGTGGATGTGCTGCCCTGAAAGGAGAAAATCAGGTCTCCGAGACCCCGTTCCTTATTTCTAGCTGTTTCCATGGACTTAAAACACACGTGTGTGCTCGCACGTGTGCACACGGCCCAGGGCCCTTGGCAACAGAAGCAACGGTTGAGTGTTTTCTGATCACTGGCTACAAACCCAGGAGGCACCCTTCAGGCTTCCCCTCCCACACTTCTATCACCCCGAGGGGCTGACCGGGGACACGGAGACTTAGCGGAGAAGTGACGCATCCTGCCTGAGGCCACACCACCCGGAAGGAGGCTCGGCTGAGATTTCCGTGCAGGTCGGTCCAGTTATCCGGTGCTTAACCACAGTTGCAAATTCTACCCCATTAAGTGACAGTTAGCATCTCGCCCCCTAAAAATTACATCAACCCCCAGGAGTTTAATAGCTTTGAGCCGGGAAGACCATTGGACTTGATGAGTCTAAGCTCAAACGGAAATCTGGCTTCTCCGCGCACACAGGATCAGAACTGCGCTGCGGGACCCCATTCCGCTGCCTGCTTACAGTGCTGTGATCATCAGTTAACTCCATGACAGCCCACGCTCTACCCAAAGCTATCGTGAGCCTTCCTTGTAAATCCTGAGAGCTTAAGGGTCCCCATTGACATCATGGGATTTAGTTTTCTTTCTAAACACAGAGTTTGCAAATAGTTGTTCCTGGGCCACAAATCAATGTATCATAAACAGGAAAAGCCAGAGCCACAGCCACCCTCACTGAACACTTTTGCAGTAACGAACATTTTCCTCCATTGAACTGGCCCCAGAGGCACAGTGGACCTAAAAGTCCTAGAGGTTTTAAACTCGATTTCCAATTCTGGCCTTTCGAGGCTGTGTGACCCAGTGCCTGGCACTCAACCTCTCTGGGCCTGGGCCTGGAGTGCTGCGTCCATGCCCGAGACCTGCCCCATCCAGCAAGACTGAAACAGGCCGTCCAAGCTTGAGGATTACAGTGTGTATCCTGCTGCTTCTGCTCCTTTCCTCAAACATGAAGAGCACGCTGCCAGGTTTTGACAGGTTCGACTCCTGGTTTTTAATCTAGGTTTAAACCGTCTCCGGTTCCAGAGCTTTCCTTAAATAATTAATTTCGCTTCATACTTTAATCTTCAAAGCCCTCGACACCTGCCGACCGAGTAAGGCGGTGCAACTTAACGCAATTACACTCTTGCTACAGCTACATTAAATGCCACTCTCACAGCCTGGAAAATGGTAACTGAAGGTTTCAGAATGATTACTGACCTTCCAAAAGGGAGCTCCATCCAAATGACAGAGATGGCTGGCTGGGGTGGGGTTCAAGACCTCAGGAAGGGCCACTCTCTGACTTTTAACCTCCTTAACCTGAGTGCATGGGAAGCCTGCTTCCAGGAGCACCTGGACAGGCTTGGGGGGGCGGGGCGGGGCTGGAGGAGGGGCGTGGGAGGGCGTGGCTGGAGGAGCATGGGAGGGGTGGGGCATTCCTCCGGAGTCGCTCCAGAAGCTTCCATTCCTTCACTACTTGTCTGCTTGGCCACCAGAGAGGGCCCTGCCTAAGGGGCAGACATCACGTGTCTTTTGGTGGGAGGGGCCACAAAGTGCTCCAGGAGCTTGGACAGAGTTAACTCCGCCCTGTGACGCAGAGGTGACAAAGGACAGCCAGCTGTGCCAGGGAGGGCAGGAGCTCTGTAAGGGGGCCATCCTGGTCTTCCCAGCCCCAGAGGCCCACCGGTGTGTTTGTCTCTGTGCTTTGTGTGTTTTCCATGGTGATCCTAAAAGTCCCGTGCCGGTGGTTCCAGAAGGCCCCTGTGGGCGGGGGGCCTCACCACTGCCATTTTCAGCCGTGTGAAAAGGAGTCGTCAAGTCCTCTGCCCCTATCAGCTGGCCCTATTCCTCACTTTTCCTTGCAATAAATAAATAAATAAATAAATAATAAATAATTCACCATTTAAATCACAAAAAATACTGATTTGTGAATTAATTTTACTCTATTATGTGCTCAAGAAGGGAGCAGTGCAGCAGGACATTGGAGGGTGAGGACTCGGCCGTCAGACCCGCCCCCACCCCTGAGTGACCTTGAACAAGTTGCTTAACCTCTCTGAGCTGTTTTCCTGGCCTGTAAGGAGATCACGTGAGGAGTCCCCAGCCCAGAGCTGTTGGGGGGCGCAGGTGCGCAGCAAGCCCGCAGGCCTTTACTATGACGTGGGGCCAAACAGGCCCGGGGAGGACGCGTGCCCAGGGGCAGCGGACTCTTTATTGGGAAGGGAGGGTGTGTTGCACTTTTTTATGCCAATTTTGTACAGACACATGCCAGCAACACAGGCTCGTTGTAGAAAATTCAGAAAGTGTTCCTCTCCTTTGGATTCTGGACCCGGCCTCCAAGCATGGTCCCCTGGGGATGAGGCCAAGAACCTTCCCCCCATTCCGTGCGTTTCCTCCGTCCATCTAGCGCTCCCCGCACGCCCATTCCGTGCCAGCACCGTGCCAGGGGGCACACCCGCGCCCTGCGACAGAGTGAGGTTCATGTCCACGCCTCCGCCCCAGGCCAGCCCTGCTCCCCGGCACCGGGCGGCCAGGGTCCCGGCCTTCCGTCTTGCTGAGGAGGGGTCCATCGCCTACTTCTGTGCCCCTCTTGGCCTGTCCAGACTTGCTCTAAATAAACAACTGGCTGTCTTTCTGTCCCTCCTGTTTACTTAGCCATGAAGGGTGTTGAAACAAATGCCAGAATTTCTGCTGACAGCAAAGTGCGTCAAAGACATGTCTCCTTTTGGGATAACAAATGTTTCTGTTCTGGCCGAGAACAAAGCCTTTGCACTTCTTTTTAAACAGGTCAATTATTCTATTGCTTTTACCTTCTCAGTCTTGCCTGACTGAGTACTTACTCTAGAATATTAAGAATCCGTAGGACAACACGGTTTCCTGGTGGCCTTCTCCCTCCCTTCTAAGGAAAATCGCTGCCCTAGGTTTGTCTACATCTTTGTGAAAGCAGAATGTCTGCGGCAAACAATCCTTAAAAAGATGTGAAAGCAAATTAGAAGATTTTTCCGGCAATAAAATGGAATTTATGCAGCCCATAAAACGCACAGACACACACACACAGAATGCCGTTGTCAGGACATTAGAAATGAGACTCTACCCTCTTTTTACTTGTAAAGGGGTCTGTGTCATTCTAAGGTTTGTTTGCCTTTATTTTTTCATATAATTGTACAACCTTTGATCAGCCATCTCTCTGGAAATTATGATGATGTATAAGACCACAAAGAATAACCCCTAATCTTGGCTTCTCCCTTTACCAACGCGATGCTGGGCGCTCCGCATGCATTGTCTTCTGTATTTCTTTTGTTTTCTTTTTTTTTTTTTACAGTTTTTATTTATTTTTGAGAGACAGAGCATGAACAGGGGAGGGGCAGAGACAGAAAGAGACACAGAATCCAAAGCAGGCTCCAGACTCTGAGCTGACAGCGCAGAGCCTGACGCGGGGCTCAAACCCACGAACCGTGAGATCATGACCTGAGCCGAAGCCGGACACTCAACCAACTGAGCCACCCAGGGGCCCCTTCAAGTTTTTAAAAAATGTCTCTCATACTAATATAGAAAGAACGGGTGTCAGAAACCCACTGTACCTGTTGGTGAAGGTGCGGGTGCAGTGGGAGGGCCGGTCCAAGAGGCACCCCATGCTTCTAGGCACCCCAGAACTCAGGAGAAGAGGCTGAGAAAGACACAGAAGCGGTGACGTCCCCCAGGGCAGCCGGGCCACAGCACCGGGCTTGCTCCGCTAGCAGGTAGATAGAGGTCACGGTCACCTGGACCAGACACACATTTGCAAGCAGACGTGTTCACTTCAGAGTGAAAGGAGTAGAACAAAGGCGTGATCTCACCAGAATGAAACGTAAGTCAGTCTCGGCTGGCCTGCCGTCCGGCCTAGTGGGACATTGCAAGGACCTGCAGGCGTCCAGCTGCCTTATTTTCCAGCCTTCCCTCACTTTCCTGGTGAGGATCCTCGCCCCCTTGTCCGCAGCCTGCCAGCTGGCCCTGGCCCTTGGCACCTTCCTCTGGACGTTCTGACCCGGGACGGGAGTCTCTGCCTTCTCACTGCGGCCCCTCGCCCCGAGACGGGTTCCCAGCCCCTCGTGGCTCCCCAGGGCCCCCAGGCCTCGCCCGCATCCCCTGCCTGCAGTTCGGCCCCTCTAGCCCTCAGGACCCCAGGACCCCGGTAAAGATGGATGATTCTAGAAACAAAGCCTCCAAATGATGAGCAAAAAACCCAAGTGCTGTTAACATAGTTAACGCATCATTTGTTCATTGGCCAATGTCCTGGCCAGAGCATCTCATTGCACTTAGAACCTCGATGTCTCTTTATTGCCTCATTTTGCAGAGGCGCATCCGAGCAGGTACAGAGCACGCCCGTGAGTCAGATGAGCTGTTACGGCGAATGGTCTCAAAAGCGCAGGAATAATTAAGTTCTCATGTCTTTGCAAAGCAAAGCATTTGGATGTGGGGTGAGGGTGCATTTCAGAGGTTGGACGGCCCATGAGACAAGGCCGCCAAAGGCAAGACCCCCCGGTGATGGGCTAATTTCTGTCCCTCTCCAGTGCTGCAGAGCAGAGAAGGGCCCGTCCCAGAGTGGGCACAGCCAGGAGGCAAGAAGGTCCGGGGCCGGGGAACAAGAGACTGCATCCAGCCGGCCGGCCAGCCTTGGTCTGGAAGAAGCACTTGGCACTTCAAGTTCATGGGGCCGAGCGGATGCCTGGGGGACTGCCCTTGACCCACTTACCCCGAGCGTGCCGGGGATGGCACCTTTTTCCTTTGAGGCCTTGTGGTCACGTGTCCAGAGAGGGTAGCAGCCCACAGGCTGGGCAAACAAATGTCTTCCGGGCTGGGGGGAAGGAAGGAGGGGGCTGCAGACTAGCAGACCCTCTAAGACCCCTTACAGGAAATGATTCACACCTGACAAGGTGCTGTGACCACCCCCCAGGCCGCAACCTCAGCAAGGCGGCCCTTCAGAATCCCTGGGAACCCTGACCAGGGCCAGGGGTGCTCTCTGAGGCTCTTCGGGGGGTGTCTTGGCGGAGGACCCCGCTGGCCCCCCCATAACCAGGCAGGAGCGCTGTACTGTCCCGCGGGGGACGTGCTGGGACCAGCCCAACTCCACGCCCACCAAGCCCTGCCCCTCATCAGCTCCCTAACGCACCCTCTGGGCCCCAGCATGCAGGGGAGCTCTGGCCTCCTTCCTCACGGGACCCCTGGGACCCCAAGGAGAGTCCCTGCGTTCCCTGCCCCCCCCTTCAGGCTGCCCTCGACAGCCGCAGCTGTAGGAGTGAGTCCCCCTCCCGGGAGGGGAGCTGAGGACACTCCCATGTGAACTTCCAGCCCCAGCTCTTTTCTGGGCTCTGGACTCAAATTTCCAAACACCTGCAGCAGGTGGGGAGGGGGCCTTAACCCAGCAAGTTCAAGGCTGAGGTCCCCTTTCCCCCACCTTTTCTCCTCCACCGCCTCCCATTTGGGTTCGTGCCTCCCCGTCTGCTCCACCAGGCAGACTGGGAATCCTGGGGTCTCTGTCCTCCTGCTCCTTCACGCCCTGCACCCCGCCCCCCATCCAGTCCACACACGTGCCCCGTCAACGCCCCTCCGGAACCCTGACCCCTTCCCTCCTGCCGCCTCTCTCAGCCCTGCCCATACCTTCTCCCGCACAGACCCTTCCTGGTCTTCCAGACTCCCACCGCACCGTCCGTGTATCTGCCCTGGGGTGCACCACATGGAGCATGTTCTTTTCTTTTTTTAAGTTTATTTGTTTATTTAGAAAGAGTGGAGAGGGGGAGAGAGAGAACCCCAAGCAGGCTCCACACTGTCAGCACAGAGCCTGACACAGGGTTTGATCCCACGAACCATGAGATCATGACTGGAGCCAAAATCAAGAGTTGGGCTGAACCAACTGAGCCACCCAGGCCCCCTACCATAGGAGCATATTCTTCCCGAGTTCTTTTTTTTTAATGTTTATTTTTGAGAGACAAAGAAAGACAGAGTGTGAGTGGGGGAGGAGCAGAGAGAGAGAGAGAGAGAGGGAGACACAGAACCCGAAGCAGGCTCCAGGTTTTGAGCTGTCAGCACAGAGCCTGATGCGGGGCTCGAACTCACGGACCACGAGATCATGACCTGAGCTGAAGTCAGCACTCAACTGACTGAGCCACCCAGGCACCCCAAATGTTTATTTTTGAGAGAGAGATAGGGAGGGAGACAGAGAATCCGAAGCAGGCTCTAGCCTCTGAGCTGTCAGCACGGATCCCACCGTGGGGCTCGAATGCACCGACTGTGAGATCACGACCTGAGCTGAAGTCAGACACTTAACTGGCTGAGCCACCTAAGCACCCAGTTCCTGAGTTCTGTTGATGACTCTGTAATCCCTTCAGAATACGATCCAAGTACCCAGCCCGTCATTCAACGCCACACTCCCTCTGACCCCTCTGTCTCACTCTACCCTAGTCTCTGGCTGTCCTTCCCTGCTGGGCACAACCCGTTCCCTGCACACGGCCCCTCCTGCACACGTCAGCCATCACTCCACACTTCCCTCAGCCCCGAGGGGGTCAGTGTTGGTGTCGCTGCTCAGACTCCTATTCATACTTCCATACCCAGCTCAAATGCCCCTTCCTGCAAAAATCTTCCTTGGATTCTCACAATTAGAATCTATCTCAGGGCACCTGGGGGGCCCAGGTCATGATCTCAAGGTTCATGAAGTTGAGCCCCACACTGAGCTCACCGCTGTCAGCACTGAGCCCGCCTTGGATCCTCTGTCCTTGTCTTTCTCTGCCCCTCCCCTGCTCACACTCTCTCTCAAAAAAAAAAAAAAAATCAGTCTCAAATGACCTTGTACTCTCGAAACTCAATGTTTATATGCAATTAAAATTTCTTTAAATCTGTCTCTGTTATAGTACGTTGTGAGCCCGTCTCCCCAACATGCAGTCCTCTCCCCGCCCCCCGAATCCCTCAGCCCCACGGTCACGCCCCTCCTGTGCCCGACCTCCGAGGGCCATGGAGCTCTGGTGGGAGCCGAGGGGGCGTCTCTGCACAGGACGGTGCCCTCGCCGGCCGTCCCGACCCCAAGAACCTAACAGTCACGAAGTCGTCACTTCACTGTAGTTACCAGGCTCTGTTGTCTCAAAGTCATTGTTCTCCTAAGAGGATTTCAAAATGATACATGAAGTTTAAAAATGGGTTAAGTGGGGGAGTCTGGGTGGCTCAGTCTGTTGAGCATCAGACTTCGGCTCAGGTCATGATCGCGAGGGTTGTGAGTTTGAGCCCCACGTCCGGCTTTGTGCTGACAACTTAGAGTCTAGAACCTGCTTTAGGTTCTGCCTGTCTCTCTCTCTTTCTCTCTGCCCCTCCCCTACCCACACTCTGTCTCTCCCTCAAAAATAAATAAAATGGGTTAAGTTGGGGCGCCCAGGGGGCTCAGTCGGTTGGGTCTCTGACTTCGACTCAGGTCATGACCTGGCGGTTCATGAGTTTGAGCCCCGCTTCGGGCTCTGTGCTGACAGCTCAGAGCCTGGAACCTGTTTCTGATTCTGCGTCTCCCTCTCTCTCTGCCCCTTCCTAACTTGCACTCTGTCTTTCTCTCTCTCTCTCAAAAATAAACATTTAAAACAAAAATGGGTTAAGTGAACAGTAAAAATCAGGATCATGGCACCTTTAAGGTGACTCATGGCAGCCTAACGTTCACCGGGTTCACCGGGGCTCATCTTGCGTCTCTTCCTCAGCCTTGCACCCCTCCCCCAGCCTCTGACGTCCTGAAGGAGCGGCGTGGCCCCAGGAAGCTGGCCTTGGAGGGGTGAGAAATGACGGTGCGGTCCGGCCAGTTTGTAGCAGAAAGACAGAAAGACCAGCGGCTGAATTCTGGAAGCCGAGGTCAGGTTTCTTAACTTCTTCAAGCCTCAGTGTTCCCACCTCTGAAGTGGGAGCATAACTGGGTCCGCCTCTGATCCCTGGGTGGTTGGAAGGTGAAATGTGAATTTGGTTCTTCCCACACGAAGAGCTCAGCGACAGATACATGATGGTGACGGCGTGCTGGTCGTTCTCTGGGCCCCCAGCTGGGCCTCCCTGAGCCACGAAGGAGAAACCACTGGACCTTTCATCTCTCAGCGGTGACAGTCGTGGCTCTGAGCGGTGAGAGCTCGCGTGGGTGGGAGGGAACAGGGGGGCTCCTCACCCGCCCTCCCCCCGGCCCCCAAGTTCTCGGAGCCCTTCTGCCACAGGACCAAACGAGAACGTGCTTAGGTCCAAACCTCACCCCTTACACCGCCTTACCCCAGCGATACATCTTGGCATCAGCGGGGGAGGACAGCCAAGCGCCAGGAGCTCCCAGCGAGCCCACCGATGAAGCTTTCTACCAAAACTGTATGTGATCCACGCGTTAGACCTCATTTCAGAAATGGGGGGGGGGGCCACTTGGGGACCACGGGGTAAATCTTGAAGGAGGAACAGTCGACAAATCAGACAACCTGACCAATCTCTGTCAAAACCCTGTGTCGTGGGGGTAGGTGTGGAAGGTGGGGGAGAAGGTTCTGGGTGGGGACAGAGGACTGCGGAGACTTAAAGGAGGGGCATCTGGGGGGATCAGTCAGTTAAGCGTCTGACTTTGGCTCAGGTCATGATCTCACAGTTTGTGGGTTCGAGCCCCGCGTCCGTCTCTGTGCTGACAGCTCAGAGCCTAGAACCTGTCTTTGGATTCTGTGTCTCCCTCTCTCTCTGACCCTCCCCTGCTTGCGCGGTCTCTCTCTGTCTCTCAAAAATAAATAAAAAATATTTTTAAAAATTTAAAAAGTAAAGGAATGCAGTCAGCAGATGTCGTATATGACCTTTCATTGGATCTTGGTCTTTGGAAAACTACTGTACTATAAAAAGACATTTTGGAGGCACAGGAATCAGATGAATGGGAAATTGAATGATGTTAGGGAGTTGTTTGTTATTTTTAATCACATTTGCTGTGATAATGGCTTTGTGACTCCATAGAAAATCATCGTTATTTTTCTGGATGTCTATGCTGAAGAATTCAGGGGGAAGTGTCACGGTGTCTAGTTTATGTGAAATGCTTCCGGAAAAATATATTCATGTATAAAATATATATATATTCAAATATATTCATGATAAAATGTTAGTGATTATGAGTCAAAGCTTGCAATCTTTCCACTTGTTTGAAAAATGTCCTAGCGGAAAGGAACAAGAGCCTTGGCGGGGGTGGGGGGTGAGACCTGAGCGCGCATCGCTCCGAATCCTGCAATCAGAGCATAGTAACGCCCTGTCTCCTGGGAGGGGACCGTCCCTCCAGCAGAAAGGACTCAGCTAGACGAGCTGGGCTCTGCCTGGATGCGTCCTCCTTTGTGGTGACAGTCCGCGGCTGCTGCCCACGGCCTGAGGACGGGCTCGCCCTCCCAACAAGTTTGCATGGTTTTTTTTTTTTAATTTTTTAATGTTTTTCTTATTTTTGAGAGAAGGAGAGACAGCGTGATCAGGGGAGGGTCAGAGAGAAGGAGACACAGATCCGAAGACAGGCTCCAGGCTCCAAACTGTCAGCACAGAGCCCGACTCGGGGCTCAAACCCACAAACCATGAGATCATGACCTGAGCCGAGGTCGGACGCTCAACTGACTGAACCTCCCAGGTGCCCAGAGTTTGCATCTTTCACAGCAGGTAATTACATCTTGAGCCATAGTTTTACACAGGAAGCTGAAGCAGCTGTAAAGGAATGTCCTGGCCGTCACTCTCCTCTCTTCTGGAAGGTGCGGGGGCAGATACCACTGACTTTTCCGTGTCCTCGGGACCCGAGGATTCTGGGAGGGATCTGCCAGGTAAAGACCCAGAACTGGGCGTAACTGAAGGCGTCAGCGGTGGCCAACAAAAAACAGAGGTCCTGGGCTGGTCCTGGGCTGGTCCTGGGCTCGTCACAGGGATCCCAAGCCTGAATCCAGCCTGTCCATGTCTCACTGGGCCCTTCAGCCGTGGTTGCTCAGAACAGCCTTTTCAATTTGAGCACAACACACAGACTAACCTGCCCTGGTCTCTTGCACACATTCAACACAGTGTGTAATCAGCCCGGCTCCGAGTGAAACGGATGGAGCGAAAGGACCAGCCCCCAGGGCCACCACACGTCCCCAGAGGTAACTGAGCTGGCCTTGGTCCGTTTTGCCCATCTTTATTTATTTTCTTAATTTTTAAAAATGTGTATTTTTGAGAGAGCGACAGAGAGAGACAGAGCGTGGGCAGAGGAGGGTCAGAGAGAGAGGGAGACACAGAATCAGAAGCAGGCTCCAGGCTCTGAGCTGTCAGCACAGAGTCCGGCGCGGGGCTCGAACCCACGAATGTGAGATCATGACCTGAGCTTAAGTGGGACACTTAACCCAACAGAGCCACGCAGGCTTTTTGCCCATTTAGAATATTTATTTATTTGTTTGTTTGTTTGTTTTTATGAGATTGAGAGACAACGTGCGCGCACAAGCAGGGGGGAGGGGCAGAGGGAGAGGGAGAGAGAGCACGGATCCGGACACAGGGCTCCATCCCTCAGAACCGCGAGATCACGACCTGATCTCCACCCACTGAGCTGCGCAGGCGCCCCTGTTTTTAACGTTTCTATCGAGGGGGTCAGGCCGGGTTTGTGTCTTTCACTCCACGTAGCGGCCGAGATTCTTCTAGTGGCCGCGAACGGCTCTGTGTGTACCACCCGGTCCCCGTCTGGCATTCCGCTGGGCGGACACGCGCCACGCTGTCTCCCGGCGGGGGCCCCGGGCCTGCTGTGACGCGCTGTGACCCGCCTTCTGCCCCGCGTGCTTTCGGAGAGCGAGCGTGTACCTGTCCTCAGGGTATCCGTCGGACTGGAATCGCTGGGTCGTCATAGGCACCGGCGTTGCTTCATGGCGCCGTATACATTTCCGAGTCCGCTGGCGGCATTTAGAATTTGAGAGATGCGGCGTAAAAACCAGGAAGGCGGCTCTTCCAAAAGTGTAAGGATCCTCAACACTGCGCCCACGTTCTGCCTTCGTGAGTTGGGGGCTTGAGACTCCGCCCACAAGGCCCAGCTGGCCTCTCTCCTGTCATCCAGCCTGGAGGCACCTTGACCTTGGGACTCTCGGTGGCAAAAGATCTGCGTGTGCTTGTAGGGATGAAAGTCCATAGTGAAAATATTGAGCGGCCTCAGTTTCCCCGATGAGGTTATGCTGAATGGCCCCAGTGGCCCAGAGACGGAGATCAGGTCACTGCGGTGGGGTCCATGGCCTTGGCTGCTCACCAGACCTAATGGGGGAAGGGGGGTGTGGCCGAGGCTGAAACAGATTCCCAGCGGCTGTTTGTCCAGCACCTTCCATGTGGTTCCTCCTGTCCGTTCCAGCGACTCCTCCCGCCCCACAGCCATATTCCTGCCTGTATCACCTCCTGCCAGGTCTGATGAGTGACCTCTTCCGGGCTGAATGGTTAAGTGTCTGGCTTTGGCTCAGGTCATGATCTCACAGTTCGTGGGTTCGAGCCCCGCGTCGGGCTCTGTGCTGACCCCGCAGAGCCTGGAGCTGCTTCGAATTCTGTGTTCTCTCTCTCTCTGCCCCTCCCCCGCTCATGCCCTGTTTTTCTCTGTCTCAATAATAAATCAACACTTTAAAAAATGTTTTAAATAAAAATTAACCAATACAAAAGGACACGGAGAGGAAAGGAAATCTCTCTCTCCTTCTCACTCTGTCTCCAAACCTCTCAGTTTCCCTCTCCAGAAACAACCCTGGTTTCCAGTTTTTACCCGTTTTAGAGAAATAAATATTCCATACACACACACTTCTCTTGTCTATTTTTACACAAACTAGCGCCTTTGGCATGTCATCTGTTCTGCACCTTGCACTTTATGCACCTTGCCGGGGTTGGTACAGGAAGACGTCCCTGCCGCAGTTTCCTCTTGCGTTTATGACCCGCATCTGTTTAACCAGAGCCTTGGTGACGGATATGTGGCCATTTCCAATCCATGCCGCAGACAGGGCTGCAGTGAGTGTCTTTATACGTGCGTCTTAGCAGGAGCGTATCTGCAGAATGGATTCCTCGGCGAAAGTTTGTGGGTCAGAGGACACCTGCATTTCTTACTTTGGTCAGTTGTGCCAAGTGGCCCTCGACAAGGGCTGTGCCGGAGTTAGAGCCGCCTCCAGAGATCCCGGAGTGAGCGGGAGCGAGCTCCGGAGAATGCTGACCTGCTCACGTCACCCCGTCGTCATGCGCCTGTTCCCAACCCCAACCGCATGTCAGAATCACCACGGGCGACTGCCATGGGGACCCCACGCGGGGAGCCCCACACCCCGAAGTTTTGATCTCACTGATCTGGGTGTGGGCCAGCCACTGGCGTGGTCATCACCAGGACCTGCGGATTCATTACTGACATGGCGAAAAGGAACTCGGCCCTTGTGATTAAGTTAAGGGTCTCCAAATGCGGACATGATCCTGGATTATCTGACGGGCTCAGGGTAATCACAGGGCCCCCGGAAGAGGGAGGCGGGAGGGTCAGAGAAGCAGACGTCAGAGCGATGCGCCACCAGCCAAGGACCGCGGCGGCCCCTGGGACTGGAGACACGCTCTCCCCGATCACCCCCGGCAGGAAGGCTGTTTTGAGCCCCCTAAGGCCCATGTTGGCCGGCCGGCCGGCAGAGCTGCAAGATAACACTTTGTGTTGTTTTGAGCCACAGCGTTTGTCTGTGTGGTTCCAGAGGCCCTAGGGGACTCGCTCAGCCATGGTCGCGGTGGCCCCTCACTTACGAGAATCCTCGGCAGGCCGAGGGCTTTCAGAAGAGGGAGGACGGGCTTCCATAGGCAGTCCTGTATCCGAGACCCGCAGGATGCTGGGAAGGCTGGGGCCAGGCTACCTTCCCTCGTTAGCTGAGGTCCAGGGAGGGAGGAACAGGGCAGCAGGGGGGCAGGGGGGCAGAGGCATTAAGAGAAAAGGTGATTGGAACTTTACCAAGTTGCAGGGAAGGATTCTGCAAATGTCCTGCGGCAGGGGCTGGTGGGCCTGGATACCAGGATAAAGTCAAAGTCCTCCAGCCTGGTTAGAATAGCACTGCAGAAAGGAGGCCCGGGGCTGAGGAGAGAGCACTGGAGTGTGAATCCTAACGAGCCAGACTCTGCCATTGACTGGCCCGGAGAGCTCAGACAGACAATGCTCCCCTCATGCCCTCTACGAGTCATCCGGGGCTTGTACTAGATCAGTCCCTTTCCATTTTTCTTTTAAAAATCCTTTCTAACAGCAGTTAAAACTTTATATAGGGGCGCCCGGGGGGCTCAGCCGGTTAAGCCTCCGACTTCAGCTCAGGTCATGATCTCACGGTTCGTGGGTTTGAGCCCCGCGTCGGGCTCTGTACTGATGGCTCAGAGCCTGGAGCTGCTTCTGATTCTGTGTCTCCCTCTCTCTGCCCCTGCTCCGCTCGCAATCTGCCTCTCTAAAATAAATTAAAATGTTTTTTAAAAAACTTTATTTAAACTCCTGTCCTCAAACAAAATCTTCCTCGTGTGACTTGGACAGAAGTTGCTAAGATAATACTTATAATAACAGCAAGCACTTCAATGGGACTTCCTTCAGGCCAGCACTTTTGTAAGCGCCTTATCAGTGAAAACTCACTTGTGTCGAACACACCACAAAGCAATAGGTAGGTGTTATTTCTTTTCACAGATGAGGGAGCTGAAGCACAGAGAGGTTAAGAAACTTGCTGGAGGTCACCCAGCAGGGAAGTGTTAAATCCTTGATTTAGCCTGTGCATTCCAGACACAAAGAGGACCAGAGGCCAAGGCGGGGGAGGAACCTTGGGGAATGGGGGACAGTAGCCCGAGGGTAAAGTGAGATCGGTAACAGAGAGTCAAGGGAGGTGGGGAGACAGAGAGAGGAGGGGGGAAACCAGCATGAGCTGGAAAGATCCTTTTGGAGCCTGGTTCATGAGAGGTATTGGGGCAGCCCTGGGGTCTGAGAGAAATGGGGAGTCGGGGGCAGAGGGGAGAGCGTGCCCATCCCTGACAGGGGCCCTGGGGTCTCCTCGAGTGGGCTGGGTGTAAGACGGGCCTCTGGGGCCCTGGCATGTTTGGAGTCACACTTAATCACAGTGGAGCCACCACATCGAGGCAGGGACGCTCACCCCATGTCCTACCCTTTGTCACCCTCCTCCCAGGCCCCGGGATCCTTTCCGCAGACCCCTGGGGTTTCACACGGTGCAATCCGAAAGCCGCTACCCTAGACCACCTCTGTCCCCGTCTCCTCTGCTCCTGCCTGGACTTACCCCCACAGCCCGGGCCACAGAGACCCCACTGAGCCCAGCACCGGGCAGCCGTGAAAGGCCAGCGCACAGACCTTCCCATTCTCCAGAACCCTTGATCAGACCTCAAAGTCTCTGCTGTGCGAAGCTTCCAACTAGCAAGGTGACCTTGAGCAAACCTCTTGCCCAGACCTGCGGGCCCTTGTCTGCAAAATGGAGCTGGGAACAGCCCACCTTTGGAAGCCAAGAGACTGGCGCTCAGAACCTCTTAAGAAAATTAAGAAGGGCCAGTGGACACCGAGCAGCGACAGGGGAAGACGGCTGCGCAGAGCGCACCACCGCTGCTTGGACTGCCCTCACGTGACCAGTGAGAACAGGGAGGCCCAGAGAGGCAGAGAGCCTGATTGAGGACACACAGCAAGCTAGTGCAGGGCCCAGGCTAGGACACAGCTTCCTCTTCGCCCCCCAGGGAGCCAAACCCGCCCTGGGAGCCTCTACTGCGGGGTGTGACCTCTCTGAACCCCCTCACCCTCATACATTTCACAAACAAGGAATGCGAGGCTCAGAGGCACTAAGTCCCCCTGCCCAGGGTCAGCCAGCATTCACATGGGAGCTGGGGACCCAGGTGTCTGTGACTTCACACTCATACCTCCTCCTGGCCCAGCACACAGCCAGCTCCCACCCAGGGCTCAGATGCTGGGTTTCTCTGCCCTGACCTGACCCTGGACCGCAAGAAGCGGTCCTGTTCCTCCTGAGTCTTTGCCTGAGCACCAGCCCATCGGCAGCAACCCCCCACGCCACCCTCAGGAGCCTCCGGCTGCGGGGCAGGTGGCTGCAGATGTCCTGGCCCCAACTTGTCCTCTGCTCCTTTGGGGTTCTGTTCCTCCTCCTCGGGGTAGGAGGAGGACAGCTCTCCTTGCCTCCCAGGCGGCTGGCAGAGCACGGGCTGCTGCTGCTCCTCCCGGCAGCCTGGTGATGGAGAGATTATTTCTAAGCCATTCCCGTCCCCCCCCCCCGCCCCCGCATCTCTTGCAGGACCACACTGGCTGTCCCCGTGGGGCCCAGAGTGCAGAGCCCGCTGCTGCCGGAGCAGGACAGCTGGCTGGCTCCCTCCCAGCGTGAGCCCCTCTCTCCTCTCTCACCTCTCACCGGGGAAGGGGTTTCCGGGTCCTTTTAAAACCCCCCAGCCCACTGCCCCAGGGCTGTTCTACAGCAGCAGGAGAGAGAGAGAGAGAGAGAGAGAGAGAGCGAGAGAGAGAGAGAGAGAGAGAGAGAGAGAGAGATGCAGAATGAATGTCCCTCGGCTTCCGGGAGGAGGCGAGGGAAGAGAGGTTGGAAACTAACTGTGCCAGGAACTGCTGTGTGTGGGATTCTTTTTTTCTTCTCCTTCATCTCCACCACCAACCTGACTCTGCCCTGGCCGTCGAGACTGGCGTCGAGACATGGGCTCCCCTTGCCAGGGAGAGAAATAGCTGGAAGAGGGCTCCCAGAGGCAGGAAGGTGAGTTATACTCCGGGGGGAGAAGTTAGTTGTTTGCCGCCGGGGCAGGGGGCTTGCGGGACCCGTAACTGACATCCGGCAGAAGCGCTGTTTTGAATGAATCCCTTTCCAGAGCCTGGTGTGCTGGCTGTTTTGGGGGGACAGTGGATTGCAAACTTGGGTTTCTGCAGTGAATGCAGACAGGACAACGTTTGTTTAGTGGGGGGTTGTCTAGAAAGAGCCCTGGGACCGGGAGACAGCGTCCTGGGTTGGATTTGGATTCGCTCTGTGACCTTGGACGAGTCCCTTCAGCTCTCTGGGTCTGGGGTTTTTGCACTCGGAAAATGAGAACACTTGGGCAGGACTCCCCGGATTTCAAAACCGTCTTGTCTCTGCAGCCTGTGCATCTTCCTCCGGCCAAGCGTAAAGGAGGTGATGCGCGCAGAGTAAACGGAGCGCTGCGTGGCGAGCAAGTGTGTGATGATGCACAGCCTGTGACTCTGGTCTTCGCTGCCTGCCGGGAGCCAACTGGCACCGAAATTGAGAGCAACTTTTATTTCCATTCAGCTGCCGAGCTTTTCTCTTGATTGGAGTGCATTCTGAATGTAAGGCTGTAGACGCTCTGGAAACGGCTCTGGCTGGGAAGAAGAGAGGAGGGAAGGGGTGCAGGGTGCTGAGGAGGAGAGAGGTGGTGGAGACGGTTCTTTCAATGCACGGGCTAAATCTAAAACCCTCTTCCAAGTCAAGTGCTTCTGGTAGGTCTGAAATGCAGAGAGTGTTAGAGGTCCCTTCACTTGGCAGATAACAAGATGGAGGCCCAGCTAGGGGGAGCAACTGGCTCAAGGTCACACAGCAAGGGTGGCTGGGGCAAGCTCCCCAGTGAACATGGAGGGGGGGCTGTCATTGATGGCAAAGTCCTCGATCACTGCGGAGCTGCTCCTGAGAGGCAGACGCTGGGCGAAACACATTCTGTGTTACTTAACCTTTCTGTGCCTCCATTTACTCATCTGTAAAGTGGGGCTCCTAACGTTTACCTTGTGGGATTCTTGAGGTGAGCTACTATAGAGGAAGCGTGGAGATTGGTGCCTGGCCCCTCAGAAGCATCTCGAAGTGTTCTAAATGAACACTTCATGTGCATTAGTGTCTGTAACCCTCCCCGTGCCCACCCCTGCTGTCCAGACGGAGCAAAGGGCTCAGAGAGGCTGAGTAACCCACCTGTGGTGGCAGCCCATAAGGGACCAGAACCTGGCAGTGAATTTGAGACACCCTTATGCTCTTAAGCTCTATTAGACCAACTGTACCTTTTTTTAAAAAAAATCGTTTATTGTCAAATTGGTTTCCATACACCACCCAGTGCTCTTCCCCACAAGTGCCCTCCTCCATCACCACCACCGCTTTTCCCCCCTCCCCCTTCGCCTTCAGCCCTTGGTTCATTCTCAGTATTCAAAAGTCTCTCATGATTTGTGTCCCTCTCTCTCCCCAACTCTCTTTCCCTCTTCCCCTCCCCCTGGTCCTCTGTTAGGTTTCTCCTGGTCTCCTGTTAGACCTATGATTGCAAACATATGGTATCTTGTAAGATTGATACAACTTTTGTCATTGGCATGAATGGAGCCCGGATCAGAGAGGTTAGGCCACATGCCCAAGACCATAGCGCCCGGAAATAGCACAGGTCCCAGCGGGAAGGGATGCCATTAATCATTAATCATCCCCTTGCCTCACAGATAAATCCCAGGCGCATAATAGGTGCTCAGTAAGTCCCTGCCGGGTGGAGGACTGGAACAATGAACCGCGCAGACGCAGGACGCCGCCCTGACGCTGATTTCTCCCCTTGTCTTGTCCTTCTCCCCCTGGGTGCAGGACGTCTCCGGCGATGCCCGTGCCCTTCAGGGCCGGGGGCCTGGCTCCTGGACACAGCCCCCCACGTCCCCCGCTGCCCGGCCCCCGGTCGCCGCGCGCCCTCAAGGGGCTGTACTACCGCCGGGCCCGCAAGGTGGGCGCGCCGGACGCCTCCCCGGCGGCCGACGTGAGGCAGGAGGTGCTGGTGAACGTGGGCGGCCGGCGGTATGCGCTGCCCTGGAGCACGCTGGACGAGTTTCCGCTGAGCCGCCTGAGCAAGCTCCGGTCGTGCCGCAGCCACGAGGAGATCGCGCAGCTCTGCGACGACTACGACGAGGCCAGCCAGGAGTTCTTCTTCGACCGCAGCCCCAGCGCCTTCGGCATGATCGTGAGCTTCCTGGCGGCCGGCAGGCTGGCCCTGCTGCGGGAGACGTGCGCGCTGGCCTTCCGGGAGGAGCTGGCCTACTGGGGCATCGAGGAGGCGCGCCTGGACCGCTGCTGCCTGCAGGAGCTGCTGCGGAAGCTGGAGCAGCTGTCGGAGCTCCGCCAGCAGGAGGCTCTGCAGCTGCGGAGGGAGGCGCGGCACCCCGCACGGGACCCCTCGCGCTGGGGCGTCTTCATGAACTGGCTGCGGGACATGGTGGAGAACCCGCGCTCTGGGCTCCCCGGCAAGGTCTTTGCCTGTCTGTCCATCCTCTTCGTGGCCACCACGGCGGTCAGCCTGTGCGTCAGCACCATGCCCGACCTGCGGGCCGAGGAGGACAAGGTGAGTGGGCCCTGGCTGCCAGGCTCCGGGCCCGGGGCCGCAAGGCTTAGGGCCTCTGAATGCCGCTAAGTGTCTCTTTTAAAACAAGGAGAGAAGTTATTATCTAGCGGGGACTGTGTGCATTTTGAGATCAATGCAGTTGGGAAAGTTTTATGGGTTTTTTGTTTGTGTTTGTGTTTGTTTTTGTTTTTGTTTTTGTTTTGTTTTTGTTTTGGAGGGAAAGGCGCGTGAGGTGCCTAAGGCTGGCAAAAGTCAGGAGGTGGCTCTGTCTCGGGGTGGACTCGGTATTGATGAAGCCGGCCCTGGTCTCCGTGTCACGGGCAGGCCCAGCTTGCCCCTCCAGGCTCTGTGACTACAGGCAAATTGCTTCCCCTCTCTGAACCGCCGTTTCCACCTCCGTAAAATGAGTGACTTCGCTGGGAGGGGTCACATGCTCAGGGCACTCGTCCTGTGTTTACTGAGCAGCTACTCTGGGCCACATGCTGTCCCCAGGAAAATTCCCTTGAACCAGTGTCCTCGGGGCGTCCCAGCCCCGTGCTCAGGTGGAGAAAGTGAGGCATGGGGCGTTTAATTTTCCTGGAGTTACAGAGCAAAGGGCAGGATTCTTGGCCCTTAGCTTTCCTGCTTGTTACTCGGCTCCTGAGCCTCTCAGTCATACTCTGTGGATGGGAGACAGAGAGCTGAATTCACATCTAAGTGACTCTGCCCTCCCCACCCGCCATTGCCAGGGGCCAGGGAGTCTGAGAAATGAGATAAGAATTTAGTATTTTGTTGGGAAGTTTTCTGGAGAGCTTCAAACTGAGAACTGGAGTGTTTCCTAATTTAAAATGTCCCTGTCCTGCTCTACATTCCTCCATGGCTCCCCATTACCCTAGTTATGGACTTACGTTATGGTAGACAGAGGGAACTGATAAATAGAACACACATATGAGATAATGTACCTGTGTATGGCCCGTAACCGTTGTCCGTGTACAAAAGTTCCTTAAAGGTATATCGCAGGGCATACCTGGTAGGATCAGAGAACTTTCCAGAGAGGAAGGACTTAGATGGAGAAGAAGCCCCTGCCTCACACAGGGGAGGTGCTAAAATACGTGTTGAGTAAAATGTATCTTGTGCAACGCACAAAAGTTTTGTCCTAAAGCAAACCAACCGAAATGTTTTGACTTTCAAATAGCTTTTTTTCTCCCAGCGGGGAGGACGCTAGCTCCAAACAGAGACGTTTTATTTTTTGGCACCAAATGATGTGATTAAAGAGCTTGCTTGTTCACAGAAATATTTACACGTGGACACTGCAGTACAAAATTAGGACGAGATAAGTGGCCTCTGTCCCTTGTCCCCAGAAGGATGCCCTTGACCCCAAGCTGAGGAAGGACCCCTAGATTTCCATAAACCTGTTCCTCAGGGATTTCCCAGAAGCCAGGATTTGGACCACCCAGAGGGATGAGGTCTTTTCAAAGTCTAATGCATTGAAAATTACGCAGGGGGGGCGGGGACCCAGGCTTGGTTGTTGGGGACTCAGGAGATCAACTCAGAGGTTCGCTGGGAGGCGCGCAGGACCAACAGCCCCTCGTCCGAGCTCAGGAGCCAGGGTGCCGTTTCGGCTCCTGGGGGACGAGGGGTTGATGCCCGCGGCCGGTGTGCATCTCCCCGATTCCTTTGTGTGCGCTTGCGGCCCGGAGAGAGGCGGGGAAGTGCTGCCCTCCAAAAACGTGTTTCTCTGTTTGTTTATTTTTTAAAAATCTTTAGATGTTTACTTATTTTTGAGAGAGAGAGGGAGACAGAGCACAAGCAGAGGAGGGGCAGAGAGAGAGGGAGACACAGAATCTGAAGCAGGTTTCAGGCTCTGAGCCCAAGATGGGGCTCAAACTCATGAACTGTGAGATTGTGACCTGAGCTGAAGTCACAGGCTTAACCTACTGACCTGCCCAGGTGCCCCTGTTTCTTGGTTGAGATAGTAATTTGGAGAGCCGGGAGGCTGGGGAGGCCGTCCACACCTTTACCTAAAAAGACAATGGTCTCTTCACCACCGCCTGCCTGGGTGTTTCACATTTATCCTCAGGGACGTTGAGCTGGCCTGCGGCTTCTGGGGGCCTCTTTGTCCTGGGGGACTGGCAGCATCCGCTCAGATGAATTAATGCCACATGGGTGGACAGACGTGCCTGGGCTGGGACTCACAGACCTCCTCCATCAGGCTCGGTGCAGTGCTGGGTGGGGGATGGGGCAACTTTCCTTTTGCTTTATCACCTACCTTCTTCCAGGAAAATCCCTTAGAGGAAACTCTGCAGTTGGGGAGAGGGGTTTGCACTGGAGGATGCACATTAAACCGGAGGAAGCAGAGGCCGTGTAGACAAAAGGATCAGGCCAAGTCCCTAAGCACCTCCTGGGTGCATCCAGCCTTTTCTGGTTTCCTTGGAAGAGCTTGTCCCCAAAGGGAGGAAAGGACGGTGCTTATTACGTGCCCTTCGTGAGGCTGGCATTTGGCTGATGGACTCAGTCTTTGCACCAGTTTGGGAAGTGGGTTCTACTATCACCCTCATTTTACAGATAAGGAAACTGAGGCTCGGGCACATTTTTATCCCTGTCGAAAGCTCACCATTAGTTATGTGGTGGAGGCGGGATTTGAGCTCACCAACCACTGGGTTCTAAAACCTGACTCCTGGGGCGCCTGGGGGCTCAGTCGGTTAAACCTCCGACTTCGGCTCAGGTCATGATCTCACATTCGTGGGTTTGAGCCCTGTGTCGGGCTCTGTGCTGACAGCTCGGAGCCTGGAGCCTGCTTCTGAGTCTATGTCTCCTCTCTTCCTTCTCCTCTCATGTTCTCTCTCTGTATCAAAACTAAATTAAAAAAAAAAAACATTTATAACCTGACTCCTTACGACCACACAACACTGCCTCTCAGTGCTGGGCTGCTCTGCCTCTCTGGTCTGGATGCCCCACTCAGCGGCACTTAGCGTTTCCGAGGTGGCCCAGGGTCGTGAAGAGCCTCCTTGCCCAGCAGATGGTTCAGAGAGCAGACCCCCTGGGTCTGAATCCTGGTCTCACTCCTCATGAACTCGGTGGTCTCGGGACGGTCACTTGGCTTCACGGAGCTTCAGGGTTCTCATCTGTAGAATGGGGGTGCTCCAGCCCTCTCCTCCAGGGGTTACGGGGGAATTAAAGGAGTAACTTGCGCAGAGCAGTGGGAATAATGCTGATGCGTCAGAAGCGCTCGGTGTTGGTCTCATCGGCAGTCCCCCGCCAGATACTAGTTTACAGGAAATCCCAACGTTCAACCTGCCATTCCCTCTACCAGCTAGGGAGTGTCTACGCACCGCATTCTTCCAGGCGCCGGAGGCCGGAAGACGGATTTCTTACCTTCCTGGAGCCCTTGTTCTGAGCCTCCCTGTTCCACGGTTTTGAATTGACATGGAATGCACCTACCATGAAATTAACCACCGAAATGTGGGCAGTTCCGTAGCACTTAGTGCACTTACAGCCTTGCGTGGCCTCCCCCTCGATCAGGTTCCAGAACATTTCCACTTCTCCCGGCGGGCGCCGAGGGTGCTCACTCCCGACCCTCTCCCCCAGCCTGGGGCACCCACCCTCTGCTTTCTGCCTCCATGGATTCCCCTATTCCAGACATTTCAGTGCAGAGGGAATCACGCACATGTGGCCTTTTGTGACCGGCCTCTGCCACTCAGCGTAGCGTTCTCAGAGTCCATCCTGTCAGCAACTTGTGTCGGTGTTTCATCCCTCTGGGCCGGTAATAGTCACTGTCTCTGTGTGGCGAGATTCGGTCATCCGGTAGTGACTGCCACCATCTCCGAGGTCCTTGCTTCCTCTGTCGTGATTGTCTATCCGGCCCTTCTTCCCTCACACCCTTCCCACGTGGCCCCACCTCTCTGGGTGGGGGCGGCTCCCTCCCTCTGGGGGAGGTTGAAGGTCACTGCTGCTCAGCACCTGCTCTGTCTTGACCCCTCCTTCCCCCTGCTGCCGCCTCCATGGCTGCAGACAGTAGCACATCCTGGAGGGGGGCCGGAATCTCCAGTTCCCTCGTGCGGAGTTCCAATCCCAGCACTGTTGCTCAGGGCTCTGCCCTTGGTCGAGTCGCTCTCTTTCTCTGTGTCTCATTCCTCACCTACAAATTCAGATGATAACGTCTACTGCTCAGGAGGTGGTGCTGAGGACCGAAGGGGCCTATGTATCACGTGCCCGCCACCACAGAGCGGCACGGGCGGCGTTCGCAAACCCTTCGGGCCTCAGCCTACACCCCTCCAGCCCCCCACCTGCATATCCGCCTCTCCCGGGTCTGTGGAACCGACATCACAGCGGTCAGCCGCTCAGACGTCTCCTCTGTTCCATTTTTCATTGACTGGTGCACGCCGCAGACCAGCTCTGGGCTGGGGACCCGGGCGGGGGCGCAGTGACAGGCACAAACCGCTGTCTACCCACCAGGTCAGCCTTCACCCATTTCTCTCCCACTTCAGACTCTGGTCCTGCCCTGGAGGTTTGCAGGGGCGTTCATGGGCCTTGCAGAGGGAGAGACACACAGTTACCACCAGGGAAAGTGCTTTCTCTCCTGTCTGTCTGTCTGTGGTCTCAGCATCCCGCTGGGGGCCAGGGCACCAAGGAAGTTTTAACATTTATTTTTTATTTTTTGAGAGACAGATCATGAATAGGGGAGGGGCAGAGAGAGAGGGAGGTACAGAATCGGAAGCAGGCTACAGGCTCCGAGCTGTCAGCACAGAGCCCGACACGGGGCTTGAACCCACAAACTGTGAGATCACGACCTGAGCCGAAGTCAGATGCTCAACTGACTGAGCCCCCCAGGCACAGGTACCCCCCGAAGAAGTTTTAAATGACCAGGGGGGATGATCAGGGACCCTCGCGGAACACTGTCCTCCTTGTGTGGGTGCAGCGTGCCCTCTTTCGGGGTGCAGTTTCCACGTCCTGTCCTTTAATAACAAGCCTCGTGCGGCAGCCGGCCTCTGCCTCCCTGCCCCTCTCTTGAATCCTCAGTCAGCTCCGTAAGGAATGGCCTTGCTCTCAGCAGCTGCTCTGTGTTCAGTGACATTTGGTAATTGCTCTGGGGAATTCTTAACCTAGCTTTTTGGTTTTGGGGTTTGTTCCCCTCCCCGCCCAGCTTCTCTCTCCCCGGATCTGGGCCAGCAAGCGTCCTGGGCAGGACCCACGTTTCCTGACTCACTGCAGTTCACCTGCTTCGTCACGCTCGCCTGTCTCCATGCCGGAGCCTTGGCCCCCATCTGTCCCGTTGCCTATACTTCCAGAGCCCCAGTGTCCCCAGGGCTGGGGAGCAGGGCGGCCGGGAAGGGGGGGCAGGAAGGGGGGAGGAGAGAGAGGGTCAGGAAGGGACATCGTGGAGGGGAGAGAGGGCAGAGACGGAGAACTGGCTCCCAGGGGAGGGGGAGGCGGGGAAGAGGAATGAGTCAGCAGGGCAAGGCAACAGCCCTGGACCGAAGGCCAGGGCCAGGGCACAAGTGGAGGAATTCACAGGCAGAAAGGAGCAGGCCTGGGCTGCTGCTGCTGTGTGGATGAGGGCCAGCGCTGAGCTCCCGGGAGGCAGGAAGTGGCCAATTCAGGCTGTATTTCCGAGGCCCTGGGGTGTGAGGAAAGCTCCAAGGTCGAGCCCTTGGCCCCAAGTCCCTCCCAGATGGAATTTCTGGAACTGGCCCTCTGCACCTGCAGCATCTGCAGGGCAGCCTGTCTGTTCGGGCCCCCAGGGACAGTGGCCTTGCCCTTGGAAAGCCCTGCCCGTCCTCTGACCCCAGAGCCCTTTACAGCAGCCCTGCTCCCACTCTCTGGGCAAGGGTTTGGGGCAAAGTTGTGGGACCCCTTCGTGCCTTGCCCAGAGGACCTGACCAGCTCCGGCTCAGGCCCTGGCTCCTTTTCTATGAAACCGTTATAATCCACATCCTAACGCGCCCTTTTACAGTGTGCCCATCGGTGGTTTGTAGCGGACAGCTGTGCGGTGGCCCCTCTGTCCAAGAACATGTCCATCCCCCTGCAAAGGACCCTGGGCTGCTCCCTGCGGCTCCCCAGTCTCCCCAGTCCTCCCAGCGCCTGGTAACCACGGACGTCCTTCTGTGTCCTTGGGTTTCGGACGACCTGGTACGTTTCAGAGAAACGGAGCCCTAGGGAGCCTCACGGAGCATGAGGTCATTAAGGTTCACCCAGGCAGCTGGGCGCCTGGGTGGCTTAGTCAGTTAAGCATCCAACTTCAGCCTAGGTCATGATCTTGCTGTTCCCGAGTTCGAGCCCCATATCGGGCTCTGTGCTGACAGCTCAGAGCCTGGAACCTACTTCACATTCTGTGTCTCCCTCTCTCTCTCTGTCCCTCCCTCCTTCATGCTCTGTCTCTCTCTCTCTCTCTCTCTCTCTCTCAAAAATAAATAAAACATTTAAAAAAAAAGATTCATCCGGACAGCAGCCCTTTGTTCCTTTTCAGGGCTGAGTAATAGTCCATCGAGTGCAGAGAGCACGTTTCGTGTATTCGTCCAGCAGCCGATGGGCATTTATGTTGTGTCCATTCTGGGTTACAGAATAACGCAGCTGTGGGCATTCACGGACAAGTTTTCCAGTGGCTGGATGTTGGGTATATCCTGCTGCCTCCCGGCATATACCCAAGAGTGCGCTTGCTGGCCCAGATAGCAAACGCATGTTTAATCTTGGAGGGACCACCAACCCGTTTTCCAAGCGGCTGCGCCAAAATGCTGGAAGCTCTAACGTCACCACCTCCTTAACAGCACGTGCCACGTCCTGTCTTTAAAATCCTAGCCTCCCCACGGAGCACGGATGGGCATCTGACTGTGGCTTTGATGTCTGACCCTGATTTGTTCTTTACCTTCCCGCAGTAGGCAGTGCCAGGCGTTTGCAAAGCAAGTAGAAAAAGGTTGACCCCCACGTACCCATGACTCAGTTTCCACGATGAATCATTCAAGTTCTCTCTCCACTCCCTCCCCACCCGATCACTTATTCTTACTGGCATTCATTTTAGTTTTACGTGACAGTTTTAGAGGCCAAATGGACACACACTGAAAGGCACAGTTCTTAGCTGTACCAGAAACAGCCTGCACGCACCGTGTGACCACACCCCGTGTCCCGGACCAAACTCCCGTCGCCCCAGAAAGCTGTCCCGTGTCCCCGCACGGCCGATCCCACCCCAGCCAGAGGCGGCTGCTGTTTTGGAGACGTTGTCCACCGCCTCGCATGGCCCTGGGAAGGAAACACCGAGTGCGTGTTCTCCCGTGGCCGGCTTTCGTGGCCTCACGTCCTGAGCGTGAGCGCCTTCGCGTGGCCTTGCTCACCCTCTGGTCTCCAACAGGCCTGACTCACACTTCTCTGTGCGTGGGGGAATCCGAGACCCCTGTCCTCCGGAGACGAGGCCCGTGACCAGCCGTCCTGGTTTGCGCAGGACCGAGTGGGGGGTGGGAGATCCGGTGACCTGGGACTTTCTGTGCTCAAACCAGCAAAGTTCTGAGCACACCAGGATTCCTTGATTGCCCTACCTGCAAAATCAACCAGAAGCTTCCTCCGGGAGAGAAAAAGTGACTTTTTAATTTCCTTCCTATTTTTCTTGGAACCAGGCTGGCCTGGGACTTACTTCCTCAGCTCAGGCCCCATAAATCCCTGCCCCGAAGGGGGCATTTCTTGGAGGACCGGCGTTGGGAGGGTGTTTGCAGGATTTGGACGGCAGCAGTGCAAGGTGGCGACAGGGACAGCTTGGTGCAGTGCGGGAGGGGCCGGAGGGAGGCGGGTGGTGCGTGCCTTGAATACCCAAACGCCAGCACGGGGGGGGGGGGGGGGG
>NC_043715.1:4012690-4028478 GCF_006229205.1 Suricata suricatta
GACAGCTCAGAGCCTGGAGCTGCTTCAGATTCTGTGTCTCCCTCTCTCTGCCCCTCCCCTGCTCATGCTCTGTTTCTCTCCGTCTCTCAAAAATAAATAAAACGATTAAAAAAATTTTTTTAATTAAAAAAATGAGTAAACATTAAAGTAATAGTAAAAAAAAAAATAAAAAAGAATTTCTGGGGTCCTGGCCCAAACATCAGGATGTTTCACAGCCCCCAGGTGAGTCTAGATCTCTAGTGCCCAGAACCACTGCACACACCAAAGCGTCTCAAACTTGAGTGTACACACGAAACTCTCGGGAGTCTCCTTGAAATGTCGGTTCTGATTCCTTGGGGAGGGGGTGGGGCCTGAGATGCTGCATTCCTTCCAAACTCTCAGGGGGAGGCTGCCGCTTTTGGTTCAAGGACCACAGTTTGAGTGGCACGGGGGCTAGTGGCACTTTCTGTTCTGAGCCAGAGGACAGGAGCATGGACGATGCAGCAGTGACCACAACAGCCCCACGTAGCTGGACTCCCCCGGGGGACACACGCCCTGTGTGAATATTGCAGTCACATGGCACAGGGCTGTACGGGGACCCGGGAGCCTTCTCCGCCCCGCCAGCCTCTGAGCTCCCAGAAACGACACCTGCTTCTCTGTTCGCTACCCGCCGAGCCTAGGAGCCTGGCACAGGTGAGACCGCCGTGCATTTCTGTTGGATGAAAGAATTCGGGATGGCAGGCCAGGCGGCTGCACACACGGTGCCTGGGGGCCCGCCTCCTGGGCTTGCGAGCTCAGGCGGGCGCTCTCCTGCTCGGGACCTCGTCCTGGGCGTAATGAGGCCACGCTGCCTGCTCACGGCGTCACTGTGTGGCCGTGCGCGGCTCACGAGAGGGGCTTCTGCTAGTGAGGGCGGAGGGTGGCCGCCGTGACAAACAGGCCCCAAGAAAGAAGGCTTCAAGCAAAACAGCTGTCGCCTCCTCTCGCAAGGAGAGATGGAGGTGAGCGGGCGGCGCAGGTCTTGAGACCCACGATCGTTCCCAGTGACCCGCTCCAGCCCCCCCGCCGCCCCACCCCGGGGCGGTCCTGACTGTGGGTTCTCAGCTGGGTCACAGGGCCATCTACGTCGCCTTAGCCGACAGAGAAAAAGAGGAACCCGTGCCAACACTGTAAGTCCTGGAACCAGAAGTGGTCACATCGCTGCCGGTCACACTCTGTGGGTGGGTTCTTAATTCTCTGGCCACACCTCGCTGCTAAGGAGGCTGGAAAGGGTGGTCCCGATTTGCTGAGCGGCCATGTGCCCGGCCACAACTCCAGAGCTATATAAAAAGGGAATTTTCTGGGGCGCCAGGGTGACTCAGTCAGTTAAGCGTCCGCCTTTGGCTCAGGTTATGATCTCACGCTTCGTGGGTTCGAGCCCTGCATCCAGCTCTGTGCTGACAGCTCAGAGCCTGGAGCTGCTTGGGATTCTGTGTCTCCCTCTCTCTTTCTGCCCCTTCCCCCACTTGAGTTCTGTCTCTCTCTCTCTCTCTCTCTCTCTCTCTCTCTCTCTCTCTCTCAAAAATAAATATACATTTTAAAAAATAATAACAAAATAAAAAGGGGATTTGGGTGGACAAGTGAGAGTCCACAGCACACAGAGCTCAATCAAGATAGATGATAGATAATCCACAGAGAAAAACTATATAAATAGTTTATAAATATAAGATAATGGAATGTATTTAACATGGAGTATCTACAGAATCTGTACGTATGTGAGTGTTGATAGTGATGTCAGTATTTATAGTATAAATAGAATATATTTAATAGAGTGTATATATGGAATCTGTATGTATTGATATTGATGTCAATATCTATAGATATTGAGACTGATATAGAGAGAATATATGAAATCTATATTACATATGTGAGTGTTGATACTGAGTCAATGTCTGTAGTATAAACAGACTGTATTTAATACAGAGAACATATACGGAACGCGTATCTACATACGTAAGTATGTGTACTGACGTCAATATCTGTGCTAACACAGAGTATCTACGGAATCTGTACGGATGTGGTGTCGATGTCAGTATCCCCAGAGCTGGCGGGCGCCTGCTCGCAGGGGTCCGTCCCCGTCCCCGTCCCCGCACTGCCGCCGCCGCTCATCCCGTCCTGTCGCCTCCGCAGGGTGAGTGCTC
Organism: Suricata suricatta; assembly: GCF_006229205.1. Taxonomy (NCBI): domain Eukaryota; kingdom Metazoa; phylum Chordata; class Mammalia; order Carnivora; family Herpestidae; genus Suricata; species Suricata suricatta. Next base: position 4,014,850 of record NC_043715.1, read on the forward strand.
CCAGAAGTGCTACTCCATCTTCGTCGTGGAGACCGTGTGCGTGGCCTGGTTCTCCCTGGAGTTCTGCCTGCGGTTCGTCCAGGCCCGGAGCAAGTGCCAGTTCTTCCAGGGGCCCCTGAACATCATCGACATCCTGGCCATCTCTCCGTACTACGTGTCCCTGGCGGTGTCCGGCGAGCCCGGGGAGGCCGGCGCGCGGCCCGGCGGCGGCTCCTACCTGGAGAAGGTGGGGCTGGCGCTGCGCGTGCTGCGGGCGCTGCGCGTCCTGTACGTGATGCGCCTGGCGCGCCACTCGCTGGGGCTGCAGACGCTGGGCCTCACCGTGCGCCGCTGCGCGCGCGAGTTCGGCCTGCTGCTGCTCTTCCTCTGCGTGGCCGTCACGCTCTTCTCCCCGCTGGTCTACGTGGCGGAGAACGAGTCCGGGAGGGTCCTGGAGTTCACCAGCATCCCCGCCTCCTACTGGTGGGCCGTCATCTCCATGACGACCGTGGGCTACGGCGACATGGTCCCGCGCAGCGTGCCGGGGCAGATGGTGGCCCTCAGCAGCATCCTGAGCGGGATCCTCATCATGGCCTTCCCCGCCACGTCCATCTTCCACACCTTCTCGCACTCCTACCTGGAGCTCAAGAAGGAGCAGGAGCAGGTGCAGGTGCGCCTCCGCCACCTGCAGAACGCCGCCACGGCCAGCGAGCACGAACTGCTGAGCGACGTCGACGACCGGGTCCCGGAGGGCCCCTCCTTGCCCACTACGTACCTTTAACTCCAGACCATTGCGGGTCGGGACGGGGAGGGGGGGGGGGGGGAAAGGACTGCCACCTATCGCCCTCTGCTGGGCAGGGGCGGGACTGCCACCCATCGCCCTCGGCTGCCCTGGCTAGAGAGCACCATGGTGTAGGCCATCTGGTGGGATGCTTCTAGAGCTCCAGGAGCGCTCCCACAGCTGGATGGGACGCAAGGCCACGGGGATTTGCTTGTGCTGATTAGTGACCCCACTGTCCACCGCAATTCTGGCTGACCTTTTCGACGCTCCTTGCCTTTTCCTCTCTCGCTGTCCATCGCCGAGCACATCCATCCTTTCTGTTCGTGCAGTCGGTCATCCCGCAGTCTCCGTCCTTCCCTGTAGTCCTCCCCACCCCAGGCTGGGTTCCAGATGCCCACAGAACCGAGCCTGCAGACTTCCGTCCCTCCCCTAAGCCCCACTTTGTGGGGGCCTCTGTACCACCAGGAACTGCAGGGTCCAGTCTCTGCAGACCCTGCGGATCAGAACCCCCCCAGTCCTGTCATGGGCTCCAGCAGGGGTGAGTATGTCCCCTTTCTGCTCACCATCGCCAGTGGCGTTTTCCGAATGCCACTGCCTAACCACCCCTCCCCCCGGGCTGGCGCTCTCAGCCAAGAAGGATGTGGGCAACAGTGCCCCTTGCCAGCAAAAGCCCTCCTTGGCCAGCTGGGCTCTGGGTGGACGTTCTCCGAGTATCCAGCTCTTGGCCTTGACAAAGGCTCGCTCCTTGAGAGAACCGTTCCTGCTGCTGTCTCCTCCTGTGTGGCAGAGACCACAGCTTCCTGCCCTCGGCTGAGCCACCACGGGCGCAGAAGTGAGGGCACCTTCAGGATCTGCCCCTCCGCCTCCCCGGGCCGGGCCCTGGCTGCCAAAGGGAGCATTCCTCAGCTTGTACGTAAACGTGCTTGTCTGTTTAGCCATTCATTCACGAACAGACTCGGGCCTTTGCATCCCTGGAGGAAGCAGATGGAGGACCAAGTTGCTCCAGACAAAGGGAGTCCATGCCGAGGCCAGAGTGACACAGGGCTTCACAGAGACACAGGAGGGGGTTCAGTGAGGAGGGACATTCGGGGAGCTGGAAGCTGAAGCTGGAAGGGGCCAGGGACGGGAAGGGGTGGGCTGGGAGGGCTGAGTCGAGGGTCTGGACTCTTTGCTGGAGGAAAGCAGTGATGTGGCCAGACGGCAGGGGTGGATGAAGACGGTCAGGCAGCGTGCAGGGAGAGTGGCGTGCGCGGCTCAGACAAGCCACGAGGGTCCAGCTGCACGTGTCAGTAGTTGCACAAGGAGTGCGGGGAGGCCACACCTGGGAGGAGTGTCAGCACACCTTCCAGAGTGACACAGCCACGTGCCTCACATCGCCGCCCGCTGTGAATCCACTGCAGAGAACACGGCGGGACCCAAATGGGTGCGGCGAGGCCGTGGGGCCTGCGGATCTCCTGTTGACACGTCGGCGTGTCGGGGTCTCAGGACCGGGGACAGCGGACTTCCTCTTCGCTCATTCTGCTGGTACTTAGCACAGGCCCACTGCATGCCGGGCACATGCCTTCCTCCAACCGCAACGCCAGGCATCACATGGCCGCTGGCTCTGGCCAGGGGAGCACCCGCACGAGCCTCAGGCTTCAGGCTGCCCTTACCTCGTGGGCAGCCCTCACTCCCTTTGAATCCTCTGGGCGCCCCCCAAGCCCAGGGCGGGGGAGGGGAGATGTCTGCATCCCTCTAGACCCCAAGAGTCGGCAGGTTGACCCCTGTCCTTCCCATACTCACATTTCACCCAGCAGGCTCTTTGCATAGTGGCACGGTGGCCGGTCACACCCAAGGCCACTTCCCAGGCCCATGCCACTCCGACCTGGGAAGTGACTACGAGAGTCTCATGCCCTGGGCGCTCACGCAGGCCCGGATTTTCACTCCCTCCATGACCTTGGCTCCTTCCCTCTGTCCAGCGTGGACCTTTGGGTACATCTGTAGGCCCTCAGGCTGGAGCTCCAGCAAGGGTGTCAAGCCTGCTTCGTGGGTACAGAGCTCTGCATCCCAAGGGGAAACATTTGCAAATAATGGTTGTAAAAAGAATGTACTAATTTCTAGACACCCTCCCTCCTCCAGTCAGGGGTTCTTCTTGAACTGAGTGGAGAGCTCACCCCCAGAACCAAGGAAGAATCCCCAACAGCCAGCAGAAGGCCTGGGACCCACGTCAGACCCCACACCCGCCTTCCCTCTTCTCCTTGGGGACCTTTTGCCGGGGGAGGGGGGGGGTGCATGCCTGGTGCGTGATCCCTCCCTCCAGCTCTGCCTCCCCATCCTGTGCTGGGTTTCCACCCAGGCACCTCCATTCTCCTCTGGGTCACACACCAGCCATCCGAACCAACGTGTGCCAGGTCTAAAAGCTAGCTAAGCCCCGCACCAACATTACGAAGGTCTCCAGTGTCTTAATACATGCCCGGTGGAAATCCTACCAAATTAGTAGTGGAAAATTGGAATTGATGGCGCACAGGCGGGGCTTAATCAAACGCTCTATTCTCTTCTCCCCAGTAATGGCCCCAGGGACTGGTCTTAAGCAGTTGTCTAGCCGACTTTTCCTTCATGCTGATTGGATGGGACCGGGATGACGCGCGAGTTGCTAGGTGGTCTCTTCATCCCCATTGGCTGAAAGCCGTGCGGAGGGGGGCGGGGACGGGCAAAGGACTTGTTTTTTCCAAGATCAAAGAGCACAAAAGGTGGAAAATTTCCAGCTGAAAGCAATCAGCAAAGGGCCCTTTGGGGCAAGCGATTTCACGTAGTGTCATAGACGAGGCCCCACAGATGACTTCACTATTGTTATTATTTTAGGCGACGTGAAGTTGCCCCACTGCGTTACGCTAGGTGCAGGTGTACAGCGTTGTGATTGGCCAAGTTTGAACCTCAAGCTGCCCTTGAACAAGGGGAGCCCACCCGCTGGGAGAACTTTAAAATGCCGGTTCAACATCTCTCTAACCAGTGTGGAGCCCAAGAAGGGACTTGAGGAAGGACCGGTTAATTCTTCACCGCAGCGCAAGTGGGAGCTCCACCCACTGACTCTTGAGAAGTTGGTCCTCGGACAGCTCAGAATCCCATCTGAGCAGGGAATTTTCATGAGGGGGTCTCCAAGTGCACGACGTTGAAAAAGGGCCAACAGGGGGTGCCTGGGTGGCTCAGTCGGGTAAGCATCAGACCTTGGCTCAGGTCATGGTCTCGTGGTTCATGGATTCGAGCCCCCCCCCCCCCCATCGGGCTCTGTGCTGACAGCTTGGAGCCTGGAGCCTGGAGCCTGCTTCCGATTCTGTGTCTCCCTCTCTCTGGCTTTCCCACTCTCTCTCTGTATCAAAAAAAATACTTAAAAATTTTCTTTTTAAAGGGCCCAACAATTTTATCAGACCTTCAAAGGAATCCATGACCCCTGTAAAAGCATGAAGTTATTAAGTAAATCAACTCTCATATTTTAAGATGAGGGACCAAGGCTCAGAGAGGGAGAGCCGCCTGCCTGAGGCCACACAGCCCGTTTACTTCATTAGATCCTGAGTTCCAGCAAGATACTTTTTCTAGCGTATCATGCTTCAGCTCTTAGCCTCTTGTGAAACAGTGCCCAAGCCCTCACAGAAAACATTCAAGGTCAAGAGTGCAGCAAGAATATAACTTTGCCCTGGCACCCTGAGCAGACTAAGCAGGGTGTCCTTGGGGTGTCTCAGGCACCAGCTGTCACCCTATCTTGGTCATATCACAGTAGACAGGCAGCTGACTTCACTGGGCCTTTCTTTTCTCACTGGTCCCCATGGAGAGGTGGGACCAGACGGTGATTTAAGTCCCTCCCGGCTTGGACGGTGAGTGATTCTGAGACCTGAAGTTCATTGAAACAATCTATGCCACAGAAGGACAAGTTGGAGAAAGCAGAAGAGAGAGAAAAATGAAAATCAGACCATGGTCCTTGACTATCCACAGAACTGCTCCCTTAGGAAATATCATTAAGTAGTTCAAGTTTGAACGGAAATTCGCTGAGGTCTCCTGTTGCCTGCCCGGTGCCTATCCACCCATCCGGGCCCTTCACCGGCACCCCCCCCCCCGGGCCCCCAGGGCCCGGCTGTGCGCTGTGCCAGCCAGCTGCCTGCCGCTCACCAGGAGCACTAAACCCGCCCTGCTCTTCCTCACCCCGGAATGTTCATAATGGGCATCGCTTCCTGAATAAGTACTAGTCACCGGTAACTGACTTTTTAACATTTGATTTGGGAAACATCAAACCCAAAGAAGTTGTAAGAGCAAAAATAGTACTTAATACAATACCTGAATACACCTCTTTTTAAAACATTTTTAATGTTTATTTATTTTTGAGAGAGAGAGAATGAGCAGGGGAGGAGAAGAGAGGGAGGGAGACACAGAATCTGAAGCCGGCTCCAGGCTCCCACTGGCAGCACAGAGCCTGACGCAGGGCTTGAACCCATGAACCCTGAGATCCTGACCTGAGCCGAAGTCAGCTCAACCAACTGAGCCACCCAGGTGCCCCACACCTCATTTCACACCTCATTTTTTAAAAACACATTGTACCATTTGCTTTATCATTTACTTTTTTTTTAATTTTTATGGGTTTTTTTTTAATTTATTTTTGAGAGACAGAGAGAGACAGCACACGCAGGGGAGGGTCAGAGAGAGGGAGACACAGACTCCGAAGCAGGCTCCAGGCTCTGAGCTGTCAGCACAGAGCCTGATGTGGGGCTTGAACCCAGGAACCATGAGATATGACCTGAGCCAAAGGTGGATGCTTAACCGACTGAGCCACCCAGATGCCCCACTATTTTTAAATTCTATACAAATAGTAGGATTTCCTGGACCATTTGAGAGTAAGTTGGCTACAGCAGGACCCTTTGCTTTTAGAACTTTAGTCCCTGCAGGTTTATCAGGAAAGCATCCGTTCAATAGGGGACCGGGAGTCTCTGGCGGTGAGAAACAGAGCAGGTGCATGTTTGTGCATTTCAGAATGCCACGTGTCCATGACTTTTTTGGATTCTCAGAGGAATCCATGATCCTCCCCCCCCCAACAAATAAAAGGAGAGGATGCCCTAAGGTAAATGTTCCTTTTAAGATGGAGGGCCAGGGAGACCCGGAGTACTTGGGGGGGGGGGGAGTGGGTCGATACCTGTCCTAAGAATAAGGGTATTGTGTCACAAAACCACGGGACGGTTATCAACGTCAGCACGTTTAACTTCGATGCAATAGTTTCATCTAATCTACTGTCTGTTCCAATTTTGTCAGTTGACCTAATAATATCCTTTATAGCTCCCTCCCCTTCCCTCCCCACCGACACAGGACAGGCCCGGCGTCAGCTGGATAAGGAATTTATACAGCCTATCTCTTTAGCCTCCCGTAATCTGGACTGTTTCCACAGCCGCCTGTGGGATTTCTGACACTGAAATTCTGGATGAATATAGCCCTTCCTTTTTTAATTTATTTTAATGTTTATTTACTTTTGAGAGAGAGAGAGAGAGAGAGAGAGAGAGAGCAAGAGTGGGACATAGAAAGAGACGGAGACGCAGAATCCGAAGCAGCTCCAGGCTCCGAGCTGTCAGCACAGAGCCCGACCCGGGGCTCAAACTCATGAACCTGTGAGATCGTGACCTGAGCTGAAGTCGGATGCTTAACTGGCGGAGCCTCCAGGGTGCCCCAGCCCTTCCTTTCTCATAGGCCTGGACCGTCTGTGCGAGGAGGAGAGAGCCTCCCCTGCAGACCAGCTAGCCCCAGAGGCTTGGAGCTGGGCTTTTCTTCCCTTCCCGTCTTCCCCATCCCTGTCGGCTGGGGAGCAGCCTGCCCCACGGGTTCTGAGAACCTGCCCACTTCACGAGTGTGGACGGACGTGAAGGTTTAGGGAGGGGCGGTGATGTGGCAAGTCACACAGCCTGAGGTGCAAGGCCGGGACAGCTCCGCTCTGTGCCTCCTGACCCTTGGCCAGCACCTGCCCGAAGGAACCTAGTGATGAAGGAATGTCATTAGAACTCTAACCACGGGGCACCTCCAGGAATGTGATGTCAGTTAAAAATAAAACAAAGGGCTGTCCCCGAGCGCCTATGGCTCACTGGTCATCCAAGGGGCCCCCCGCTGAGGCTCTGCCCTGGCAGCAGCCTGCTCCAAACACGTGAAAAATGTGGCCTGACTTTTGCGACTCACCTTTGCTCTAAGGGGGACAAATCCAAGGGCGACTGGGAATGGAATGAATTTGGGTGCCCCGGGCTAAAATTAACCAGTCCTGTGGTTCCAAAGGCTTCCACTGTATTTGGCCAATGACCCACTTAAAGGAAGGTCCCTTGAGCAGCTCAGCAGTGTCACCCGGCACCCTGCGCAAGCTTCGGGCTCCCTGCCCTCCTGCAACTCCAAGAGGAACATTAAACAGTATTGAAAAGTGATCTTGTAGCTTCTCTGCTGTATTGGGGCAGGTCTAGTCACCGGGCAGCTGGGAGGAATAGGGGTCAGGGGTCATCCACCTCGGGCCACAGCCAAGACCAGAAGTTGGGAAGGGCAATTAGTTGGGTTTACTGTATGAAAGTAAATGTCCCTCGTCCAGATGCCTATTCAGGTGTCCCAACAGGCACCGCTCAAACGCTTTCTGGTGTAGACCCATAAATGTCAGTTGGGTGTGTTTCATTTCCAAATACAGGAAACCCCATTCTGACTGCATTAAACAACCAGGCAAATAGACACAAGGAGACTTACTGGCTCTTATCATTGAAAATCCAGATGGAGTCAGGTGCGGCTTGTTCCAGGTGTTTGACCAATATCATCAATATTAAACAAGCTCAATTTCTCTGCATCCTCCCTCATCCTCCCCACGCCTCGCGTGTCAGCTTCACCTCTAGGCTCCCCTCATGGCTACAAGATGGCTGCCCAAACTCCAAACCTCACAGCCCTCATTCCACCAAGCCCACGGAAGACAGAGCCTTCGGTTTCCCCAGAACCCCAAGCATGTGCTTTCATGGAGTCTTACTGGCTGAGTGGTTTATGGCCACAGCACTGAAACACTCCTGTGGACACACTGATGGGTTTCCTGGGGTTGGGGCTCACTCTGGAGTAGAAGGTAAGCTCAATCAATTCCACCCAAACTACATGGTCGAGAATGGGGAGGGTGAGTTTTCCTAGAGGAAAATTGGGGCACTGTTCCAAAAGAGGCCATGCTGGGCAGTGACCTTACCATTTGGGACAATCGCTAATTCTATGGGGTGCTGGCTGCAGCCACCTCCTGCCCCATCACTTCACATGCATCCCTGGATTCTCACAGCACCCTCTGAGGAAGGTACGATTATCCCCATTTTACAAACAAAGCAACTGAGGTTCAGGGAAGTTGGGTGAATAGCCCACGTCACCTGGACAACAGCGATGGATTCCGGATTTGAACCCAGCCTGGCTGGCCTCAGACTCTCTAACCGCTTCTTTCTACTGCCTTCCTGAGGCCCTGTAATATGCATGTATATTCCCAGTGGGCTCGCTCACTACAGAGACGGTGCTGAGACCTAATCCCGCAAGACAGGTACTCCACAGAAAGAAGCGGGTCTCCTGGAGCAGAGGGAAAACCTGGCCCTCGGTCCTGCTCTGGGTCTTACACACTCACTAGCTCTGCTCGTCGGTGGTTTCAAAGTTGATGTATTTATTTAGTAATTTCTACACCCAACGTGGGGCTTGCACACACAACTCCGAGATCAAGAGTTGCACGGTCCTCCGACTGAGCCAGCCGGGTGCCCCAAGGGTGTGAAATATCTGTCAAAAAGTCCCCAGTCTCTGCGGGTCTCCCCTGGGTGAGGCCCTGGGGCCTCATATTTCATCCACAAAGCGACCCCTAACAGACGAGAAAATTGAGACACCAACCGGTCCCACAGACAGTAGGGGCAGAGTTCACACTGACACTCGGGTTTGCTGGTTCCAGAGCCTGACCTTGTGTTACCAACCGTACTGACACTCACCTTGAGGCTGTCCTTCTCCCCTCCTGGCTGGCCCTGGGGCAGAGGCCAGCACAGGCTTGTCAACATCTGGTTCCTCTTCCACATTTCCAGCTTCCCTACAGGTAGGGGAGCCACGGCCAAGGTCCTGGTCCGTGGAATGTGGTGGAAAGGGTCTGCAAACCCTCTAGGCTTTCCGTCCTGCCCTTCCCCCAACAAGCCCCGCAGAGGAATACTCAAGGCTCTAAGGCAGGCATCAGTAAACTACAACCGCCTCACCTCTTGTTTTTGTAAATAAAGTTTTATTGAAACACATGGCCCGTTCATTGTCTACAGCACTTTGCGGGCTATCATGACAGAGTCGAGTAGTTGCAGTAGAGACCGTAGGCCCACAAGGTGGACATATTTATGCTCTGGCTCCTTGTGGAGTGTGCTGGCCCTAAGTGGTGTGGCCACAATATGGAAGCCGTTGAAGGACCAACCTGACTCCATGACAGGCTTCAAATAAGCCCCAGAAACTAGACGGCCTAAGTTTCTGTTTCCCCAGGTGTGACTCAGCAGCAACAGAAAGAAAAGCAACCCACCTGTTGTCCAAGCAGATCCCACCACCAGCCCGGGTCAATCATTAAACGCCTGATATTCCCGCCGTTTTATCGAGCCCGCTTAGTTTTAAATTGGCCAGTCACCCTGCGCCGCGCCAACCTCTGCCGATGTGCCGCCCAATCATTTTGTAATCCCTGCCCCTCACTCCACCCTTCGCCCCATCCCTCGCCCCTACTGGCCTGATGTCTGGGGCTCTCAGCACGGAACCCCGGCATTGGTGAGGTCTGAGAGACCGAGCTGAAGCCGAATAAACGCCCTTTGCTTTTGCCTACGTGACTCGGACTCCTGGCGGTCTTCGAGGGAATGCGATCCCGGCATAGCCCAGTGATCTCCTGCATCAGTTGTACCAGTGAGAGAAGTGTTTGTCCCGAGGAAGCCACTGAGAGGGCAGGGCTGTTTGTCACAGCATCGGGTCCGCCCTGCGTCCTGTTTCCTGCGGCAGTGTGAACAGGTGTGCTCGGGCCAGACATCCACAGCAAACCCCGGCCGCCAGCTCTGGCGGGGGTAGGGAGCCTCTGTCCCCAGCCACGTCGCTGGCTCTGGGGATCCACCACTCTGGGAGCAAGAGTCTGCACTCAAAGTGCCCCCACAAATCCTGCGGGGAGAAACACACGCCAGCCGGTGACCCAGAGCAGGGACCAACACCCACTGTGTTGTCTTCCCGACCAGCCCCGACTCGAGGCAGTGACAAGTTTTCATTTCATGATGTCCCCGGATAACTGTTCTGCCCCATATATGTATCTCAGAGCCACCAGCCACTGTCCTGGCCCATTTATTTTTTTAAGTTTATTTATTTTGATAGAAGCAGAATTCCAAGCAGGCTCCGGGCTGTCGGCACAGAGACCGATGCAAGGCTCGAACTCACAAACTGTGAGATCATGACATGCGCTGAAATCAAGAGTCAGAAGCTCAACCGACTGAGCCCCCCAGGAGCACCCCGGCCCCTTTCTAGCTTCAGTGATGGGCCGGCACAGAGTGGGGGGGCAGCTAACGTGGGTGTCCCTTCCTTCCCAGAGCGTAATGCCTCCCCCCAGCCCTTGCCAAGTGCCCCGTGGGAGCCAGCCTCCTTGGAGGTCCCAGGAAGGAGGTGTGAGCCGTGAGGCTCACTCACATGGTGGCTAGATTCCCTGCATTGGGGCGTGGCGCGGTGTGTGACTAGGTTTGGACCAATGGACACCGTGGTGAGCAGGAGTAATGCAGGACCCGGCTCACCTCCTACGAGGGGAGGCTGCCTTCCCCTGAGCTCAGGGTTGGGGACACCCATTCAAGGACTGGCCACCTCCGTCTGTGAGTCTGAGGGTGTGGCTGTCACAGCGTCTCATGATGCAGCCGTATTTTTAAACTGCCATCACAGGACTGAGCCATGGAGCGCGGTGACCCTCTCTCTCTAGACTCCCACTAACTTTTCTCAAGGTCTTATTCCCGGCTCTGCAGGGCAGAGGGAAAAGGGCCACAATAACATGGAAAATTTCAAAATCTCGTCTAAAAGCCATATTTGAGAACAAGTGGTCTAGTCTCTCTCCGGAACCCGCCCCTGTAAAGAGGACATCCTATAATTCATTCATTTCCATTTAATGCTGGTCTATCAGGCATCTTCTAGGGGGGGGAGACCCTACCCAGGGAGACGGGGAGAAACGAACAGGGGCCACCTCTGGGAGCTGGGAGCAGACTGGCCTGACAGCAGCCACCGCCTGAAGGCTGCCAAGAGCCAGGCACCCACTCAGTCCCTTCCCAGTTCAGCCACTGAGATCCCCACAGGCTATGCATCCATGGCTGATTCATTGGCCAGATGGGGGACACTGAGGCTCGGAGAGGTGAGTGGCCCCTTGGCCTCCAGGTTTACACTTCTGCTCAGAGGTAAAGACCCTGCAAAGCGGAGATAGAGCGCGAAGCAGGGGGCTGCTCAGGGCCCGGGAAAGGTTCCCAGAGCTCAGAAGAGCAGGGATGGAGGAGGGGAGCGATGGCTCAGGCTTCCTGGAGGAGGAGGCATTTGAGTCGTGCCCAGCTAGATTACATCACCTTGCAATTTAAATATGCCATTGCTGGCAGAACCTCACCCCCAGGGGACCAGGCCAAGAAGACTGGAACAGACTCTCCATTTCAAAAGCAGCCTTCACCCTTGTCCTTCAACATAAATCAGCTGAGTCAAAGGAACTAAGTTTTGCAAAATGAGGACCGTCTTGGGAGGAAAGGATCGGACAGGCAGATTTATGCAACATGGGGACAATATTCCTTACTTGGCAGAACGCAGTAGAGTTAATGTCACTTTGAATAACTTGTTTACCCAGTGATTATGTGATGGATGAATATCAAAAGGCTCATTGCAAAAAACTGCGGAGTAGGATGGCTGTGGTCCGCACCACTGCAGTAGGGAAAGTAAATCAATTTAAATTATCTCCTGGGGACAACAGCAGGCAATAAATGGGCTAATTAACAGGCTTGGGTGTTTTAAAAATCTTGTCCCTGCAAACAATGACCAAGAGAAAACGTTATTTCCAGGTTGACTGGAGAAGTTTTCTTTTAGAGAAACAATACCGGACGAGTAAATAACCCGCTGTTTTCTGAGGCAAACCCATCAGTCCATCAGCGCCCACCGGGCTTTGGGGCCCTCCCACCTGGTCCAAACTTCCCTGCCCAAATCCTCCCCCTGCAGCCCTGAGCCCCTGCCGGCAGCCTCTCCCCTCCCCTCCCCCTTGCCCCCCTCCTCTCTCCCTCCCCTCCCCTCCCCTCCTTCCCTTTCCTCTTCCCACCCCTGCCCCTCCCCGCAGCAGCTTCCCGGATGGCACAACCACCCCAGCGGGAGCACTTTCTCTCAGGGCAAGACCGCATCTCCCACCTCCGTGGAGGGAACCTTCGGGACCTCAGGGCCCAGTCCTCACCTCATTTTACAAATGTGGTTGGGAGTTTCAGTCAAAGTCGCCGAAGCAAACCCAGCAGCCCCCAGGGAAGAGCTGGGGATTGAAGGGCTCCGAGGGCAGCGCCACCCGGACCACCCTGTGTTCTTCCAGAAGTTACCCTACCTCATGGTGGACGTGTCCTCCCTGGGAAATGGGGCCAGGATCGCGCCTCTGGAGCCAAGGTGCTAACCAGCAGCTCCAGTGCAGGGCCTAGGGGAGCCCTCAAAGCCATCAACCATCCACCGCCTCCTCCCTCGGATTTCCCCCTCCTTGGCAGTGGTGTTAGTTGAAGAAGAGGGAGCAGAGCCCATCGGATGAGCTGAGGGAAAGCCTCAGGGTGGGCAGGATGGACTAGCTGAGGGAGAAGGCCACACGCAGGGGCACAAGGGGCGGTCTGGGCGGGGGGGGCGGGGGGGGAAGACACCGTCCCAGGACGTCAGCATCAGCCCTGGCCCTGAACGTTGACCCAGCTTCCCAAGGCCCACCGGGGAGACCAGTCTGTAGTTCTGGACCTTACAAGGGCATGGGCGCAGGGCACGGGGTGTGGGGCTGGGGGGCTGGCGCGCTTCCATCCATCCCTGGCCCCAGGTCCCCGGTCGGCCTGTGCACCTGGGCTGGCTGGGCGCCCAGGCGTGCAGACACGCGCAGGTGCCAGGGATGGGGATGGTCTCCCCTCCGGAGGCAAGTCCTCCCCTCCCCCCACTGGCTCCCTGCAGCCCCCTGGAGGTAAAGTGAGGATGACCACCACCGGCCCTCATTCACCCAGGCGAAACAGCTGGACTGCCCAGAAGGACTGGACCCCGGACCCCCCTCTGCACCACCCCCCTGTCAGCTTCCCAGGGCTGCCACCACACGTGTTCCTTGGCCTGTGGAGGCATCGCTGCGGTCCCTGCCTCTGTGTCCACATGGCCCCTCCATCTGGATGCCTGGATCTCAGAAGGACCCCAGTCATGGGATTTAGGGCCCACCCAGGTCCCGTAAGACCTCATTTTAACTTGATTCCTGTACAGAGGCTGCTTCTAGGTGAGGTCCCTTTCAGAGGCTCTGGGTGGACATGAATTTGGGGGTGCCCATTTACCCTATACACCTACAAATCAAATGGAAGGGACCCTGGAGCCCTCACCAAGGAATGCTCCTTGTCTCGCGGCCACAGCTGGGCCCCAGGACATCACATGGAGCAGGCCGGTGGGACCGAGCCACGGCTGGGGCCACGATAAAGTAATTGTTTAAAACAACCACAGGCCCAATGAGGAGTCACTTAGAAGGAGTTCCCACCCGCGGTTTAATTCATAATCTAATTGCAGCTTCACCCTCCCCAGAAAGGTAGTCTTAGCTGATCAGTTGGGAAATTTTCTACCAGAGCCAAGGAGTCCTCTCCACCCCTCCAAAGAAAGATGAGGTAATCTGCATGATAAGACACTTGGCTTCT
>NC_043715.1:4028578-4055834 GCF_006229205.1 Suricata suricatta
GGGGGGGTGGTGAAGCTGTGAGCCCACGCTCCATCCCCCTCCTGGGTCCCCCTGAGCCACGGCCCCTGTCAGCCGCTTCCTCCTCACCCCACCCCTACCCTCACTGCAAACTATTAGCCGTCAGGCAATTCTGCCATAAAAGAAAATCACAGCAAATAAAAGGGGCGGAGCGGGGGGGGGGGAGGGTTCACTAAAAAGGACATAATGTCACATCGATTAGAAAGACCACCACAAAACATTTGAGCACACTCAGAACACGTAGCGTGGATTCACGGCAACCCCACACAAGGAATGGATTCTGTTCTGGGGACTCTACCCAAGGTCTGGTGTTCAAAGCCCCGCGTTCACACAGGGCATTGACTGTTCTTATCTGCTTGCGGATTCGTTTCCTCGGTCGGCAGCGTACATTTTCTTTCTTGGCTAAAACCTCTCAAGAGAGGAGCCCGCTTCCAAACACCGGGCCCCCCGGGGCTGGCCGAGGCCTGCGTCTCGTGTTGCACACGCCCCTATGCTGTCGTTTGCCCAGGCGTGTTGTCACACGTCCGTGGACAGTGTGACCTTCTCTGGGAAGCGGGGATTCGAACCGTGTGTGGACCTCCCTGCCGGCCAGGGCTTGCACAATACGAAAATGGGAGTCCCGAGTCGGGGGGAGAAATGAAACCAAACTGTCAAACCAAACCGTCAACCAGTTTTTTGGTTTGTTTTTCCCGGGCAAAACAGCCTTAAGGTCTACCGGCTGTCGAGGGGCAGAGGCCAAGAGCAAGGATGCTTCTGGAGCGCGGACCTGGAGACAGCAAGGGGGAGGGGGAGACGGGGCTGCCAACCCCGCAGAGAGCCCTGACAAGCCCCTGCGCCACAGGCCTGCGTGACTCTGCGTGGCCCCGTGGACAGGGGCCCTCCCAGCGGTGGGACAGACAGAGCACAGGCCCCCCAGTGGGCAGGGCGGCCAAGGACAGGAGCTCACCGCGTGCGCGTGGTCAGAATCCTAACCCGACCCCAGTCCTGAGGGAAGACACAAACCCAAAGGGTAGGGCTTTCTACAAAACCGCCAGCCCCTTCTCTTCAAAAAAGTCCATTTTCCCGAAGACAAAGATGGGCTGGGGAACGGTTTCACATAAAAGGAGACCAAAGAGCTGGGGCCGCTACGCTACAGGTCATGCTGGGTGGGGAATGGTTATTACTGGGACCACTGGCCCGACTCAGGTGTCACAGGCGATTAGGTAACATCAGGGTGCTAGCCCCAGAATGAGATCACTTACTGTCATTATATAAAATAACGTCCTTGTCCTTAGGAAGTCTGCACTTGGGCATTTAAGGAGTAAATTTACTTTGGTCAGAAAAAAAATTATGTATTTATATACAAATAAATATAAAGTGAGAGGGAGACATACACACCACAAAGGCGCAAATGCTAACTAGATCTGGGGGAAGAGCTTATAGGCATTTCTTTTTTAATACTGTTCTTTAAAAGATTATCAAATAAAAACTATAACAACTAAAAACAGCACCCACCCATGTAAACAAGGGGCAGGGGTATCCAAAGCAGAAGGGAGAGGCGATTCAACCCAGTGGTTCACACTGTGCGATGTGGCTATAGCCTCTCTGGCCTCGGTCTTCCCATCTGTAAAATGGCTGGGACAGTACTGTGCCTCCCTCGAGGAACAGCCATGAACATTCCATGAGTTCATGTGGCAGAAGCCCTTCATTTGCCTGGCTCATGGTCCAGAACCCAAGAATGCTAGCTATGCTCATCTGTGCTGAATCCTTCTTATTTTCTGCATTCTTGATGCTTCTGAATTTGGGGCCTTGATCCTGGAGAGATCCTAGCACCGACTAATGGCCAAACACTTCCCTGCAAACACATCTCTGATATAGACACCAACCAATCCAGAGCTCATACCCCGACCATCAGCCCTAGATCACCCCAGGGACACCCTCATAAGCCCCAAACTTACTCAGTGCCTTGCCTTGTACAATCCTGAGCCTACCCAGTGTACCTATCCTGCCTCCACCACTCTTTCTGAGAAAACCCCAACAAAGGCTCTGTGCTTTTCTCTCCCCATGCTTCTGCCTTCCAACCAACTCTGGTCCTGTGTTCCATGGCCCTATGTGGCGAGCTGCGTCCCCTGTTCCCAGGGTCTGTGCTGCTTTCTCCTTGAGGATCATCTCCACGCCTGCTGCCTCAGCATCCCTGATGAAAACAAGCCCCATTTTCACGGCCCTTTTTGAATACAGTACCTTTTTGTGAGCTGTTCATTTGGGAAATGCTCCCAACAGCTGGACAGATAACTGTCTTACCATCTCCTTAGACACCCAGAATGCTCTGGTGTAAGGTTGGGGACCTGAGTTTAGGACCTGGGGTCCCACTCTGGGTGTCTGCGTCAGAGGTGGGGGGGTGGGGATACACTGAGGAAAATGAAACGACATGGTAAGGACCGCAGCTCCTGCCAATGCCGCCATTTTCACACTGTGCTTGGTAAGTCAGGGGCCTGGGCCTCACTCGGGTAGCTACAATGTTGCCATGGCAACTGTAATCGCATGTACTCGGCCCTCAAAAACACAGTGGTGAAAGGCTGGGTAGCTTGGGCCAAGTCCCTTAACTTGTCCAAGTTTCAGAAGGAGAGCCCACCCCCACCCCAGCTGATGGGGCTGGTGCTACCCCACGTGTAGGCCCGTGGGGCTCACAGCGGGTTGGCCTCCGCTCCAGGCGCAGGTGCAGGCCCCGGGTCACGGCCCCTCCTCCACCACAGGGGTTAGCCCAGGGAGCGCTGCGTTCGCAAGCCACCGGGTCCCACCTGCCGTCTTGTCCTCTCGGAAGGTCAGGGACACGCCCACGCTGGCTGCGTACTGTGTGAGCAAGGCCATGGCCTGGCCTGGCACCGGGTCCTTGAGCTGCAGACCCAGCTGCCCGGCCACCGTCGGGAAGCCCCTGGCAGGCCCTGCGGGCAGGACGGAGACCTTCGGAGACCACCCCATCCGTGTCCCCACGTCTTCCCGTGCCCGGGCTGCCCCCGGCTCCCCGACTCCGGTCCCCGCCCGGGGCCCACCGTCCCCTGCTGCCAAGGCCTCGGGCTGCCCGTCCCTGCCGTCGTTCTCCGCGCTGGGGGCGGCCACGAGCTCCCAGGGGTCTTGACCCAGGGGGGCTGGCGGCTGCCAGGGGCTGGGCCTGGGGATGATTTGCAGCGACGCCGCCAGGCGAGGCTTCCTGCGGCCACTGTCCTCCGTGCCTGAGGCGGTGCTGGCTGGTGACGCCATGGCTGGATACGGGGACCCTAGGGGACAGCTGACCCAATCTCACTGACTGTGCCCTTTTACACACGCTGGCGCGGCCTCACGTGAGGAGCACGTGGCTGGGTGGACCTTCCAGGGCAAGCTCCGCCCCCACCTCACTGCTGGCCAATGAGAGCCTGCAGAGCTATGTCGGACAGCCTGCCCAGCCAATGGGAAGGCCAGCCTCCTGGATACCAACTGTCAGGATGTGGAGCTCAGGTTGCGGGATCTCGGTATCTCGTGGGACTTCAGGCCGGGAGTCGGGAGGGGAGGAAGGCGGCGGCGTCCAGTTAACTATTCTCCAGCCCTTTGTGGTCCTGGAAGTAAAGACCCGGGAAAGGTATGGGGTGCGCGTCCAGAGCTTCAGCCTTCCTCCCGTTCCATGATGCCCCCAACCACACTCATCACACCAAAGTGTTCCCCAACAATAAGCTTGCGTGGGGGAGGGGCATAGTGGTCTGATAAACGCAGGTGTTCTCAATGGAAGCAGCCGCACAGCATTTGAAGGTTTACTCTCTGAAAACTGTAGGCTTTCCTGAAGCTGCTTGCCAAAATTAACCATTGGCAACCCCCCCCTTTTTTTTCAGAAGGAATTTTAAGTTGGCTTATAAAAATATCCCAGGACAGCAGTTCTTTAAGAGACTAGGGATAAAGGAAAAATAACAAAAACAAAATGAAGTTAGGGATGCAGACAATTTACACATGGCCTTCTATGATGTAGCATGCAAATGTTTTAAGCGGCCACAAATTTAACAGGAGCTTTATAGGCGCCAGTGAACAGGAAAATAGGACCCGTTACTGAGTTCATAGTCTGTAAGATCTGTCACTCTTGCTGCTGCTACTGACTGCCACCTTTGGGGGAGACAAGGCTGAGCAGGAAGTGTGGAAGCAGGCGTAAATGAAGAGTAGTGGGTCCAGGGACTTCCAGCCTGGGAAGAGCGTGCAGGAGAGAGGCATGCTCTCATAGCCACCCACCAAAGAAAAAAGTCTCAGACTCTTGGCCTGAAATTAGACACTTAGACTTAGAAATTGATCTTTCAGAAATACCGGTGCTCATGGAGCCTGGGTGGCTCAGTCGGTTAAGCATCTGAATCGATTCTTGATTTCAATTCAGGTCCCGATCCCAGGGTCGTGGGATGGAGCCCCTGTTGGGCTCCACACTGTGGATGCTGCTTGGGATTCTCTCTCCCTTGCTCTCTGCCCCTCCCCTGCTCATACTCTGTCTCTCTCAAAATAAATTAAAAAAAATTTTAAACATAAAAATAAAAATAATGGTTCTCAAAATGTGGTGCCTGGACCAGCATCACCTGGGAATTCATTAGAAATGCAAATTCTTGAATTACATCGCAGACCTACTGAGCCAGAAACTCTGGGAGTGGAGCCCAGCAAAGTAGTTTCATAAGGCTTCCAGGGGATTCTGGAACGCTCGAGTTTGAGAATTATTGGGTTAAGATGATGGTGAGACTTATGATTGCACAGTAGTTCTTAAAATGTAATCCTCCCCGCCCCACAAACACAATCAACATCACTTGGGAATTAAGGAATGCAAATGATCAGGTCCCCTCCACCCCCACCCAGTAACTGTTTTGCACTCCATTCAAGTGATGGGATGGAAGCTAGAACTTGAGAAGCAACGCCTAGAGCTATATTTGCGGGACCACTGGGAG
This sequence comes from Suricata suricatta, assembly GCF_006229205.1. NCBI lineage: Eukaryota > Metazoa > Chordata > Mammalia > Carnivora > Herpestidae > Suricata > Suricata suricatta. The sequence continues at coordinate 4,033,516 of NC_043715.1, forward strand.
AGTCTCGCGCACTCTAGGGGTACCGGTACCCCTAGTTATAAATTCTTTGGATTTCTACTCACTGATCCAGGGCTTGGTTCATAGTAGGTGCTCCGTACTCAGTGTTTGCTGAATGAATAAATTTAATACTGAACAACAAGCCTGCAGGGATGGGATTCGAATTTGCGTCAAACTGGCCTTCACTACACGGACCTGAGGGGACTGTATATCCATGTACTGCCCAAGGCGCCGCCTCCATTCCCATTCCCCCTCCACCCGGGAGGTGGCGCTCCACAGCGGCCGCGGAGGCCAGGTTGGGAGGCGGGACTTCCTGCCTTCGAGGGAGCACTTCCGGCCCTGCCCGGAAGACTGTTAACTGCCGTCGTGGTGCGTTCCATCCCGGGCGCTGGAGTCGGCGTGTAGTTTTTGGGCTCCCTCGTGGCGCGCGGGTTAGGCGGGTGTCCCGCGGAGCTCCAGGCCGCCGACGAGCACCGCGGGGTCCGGGCCACGTAAGTGCGCGCGCCGCGCGGACGGCGGGGCGAGGGGGTCTCCGGGCAGCGAGCGGAGCTCCAGTCGGTCGGTGCGCGTGTCCGCGGGCTCCACGCCGGCTGACTTTGGGACAGGTTCCGCAGCCGCTGCGCAGGGGGTGTCAGCTCCTGCGTCGGGAAGCGGTGAGGCTCCCACAGATGCAACCTGTGGCAGCAGCCGGCCGGCGCACAGCAGTTCCCGCGGGGCCTCTGCTGGTCGGAGGTGAGGGCGGGAAATGAGGCTGCCTCGTCGGGGGGCTTTTCCGAGCTCGTGGGCTCCACCAGCTCCCTCTGCCTGCCCGGAATTGTTTTAGGCTGTTTGAATCCTTTCTTGTCGTTCGTTTCCGGATTTGTTCTTTCAGTTTATGTGCGCGGGTCGCTACTATGGGAAGAAGTGAAGTCTCTGCCCCATGAGGAGGGACTGTTAGAGCAGCTTCGAATCAGAGTTTCGGCTTTAAACATCTAATCACACATTGCAGTGCGTGCTCTGGAGAAAGGGTGCAGGTGGTGGGGAGGAGAGCCTGCCCGAAGCTTCCAGTCCGGGAATCCGAAGGAGGAGTAGGATTTTGTAGGTGGGCGGGAAGGGTGCTGGTGTGGGTTCTAAGCAGAGAGATAGTGTGCAGTGAAAGGAGGTCCGGCGAGGAAATCCCCAAGGAGGCCACTGTGCTTGGAGCCCAGGCACAAGAGATGAGCCAGACGTGAGCTTGGAGATGTGTTTGGGGATATGGTACACTGCTTTATCAGGGATGCAGCCACCTCGGGGAGGCGTGGGTGCTCCCTAACTACCATCAAGACAGAAGGTCCTGTGGAAGCCAGTGTTTGCACAAGGATTCACTGAGCACTTCCTTGGCCACTGCTCTCTCCTGTCCTGCTATGGGAAAGAGGAGGACTGCCTGCAGAGCTCGGAGGATGAATCAGATACAGTATCTGTCCTGGAAGAGCTCACGGTCTCTCACAAAAGATCAGGCTACGTAGAGTGAGGCTGAAGTGCCACGAGGAAGCGCTCATTTGAGAAGTGTTTATTGGTGCCTCCGTGTGATGGGAATTTTGCACCAGATACGTGGATGTAGGGAGATTACAGAGTAAACTTATAAAATACAGTGGCTGTTCCAAGGGAAAAGATTGCTGCTTACCAAGACTAATGCTAGTGTTTGCTCTCGGATGCATGGGAGAGAAGGGGTTCAGAACTTGGACTCTGAATTGGATGGGGGGCGGGAGGGTCAAGCTCTTGGCCTCGGGGAGTTCGCTCTTTCCTGAGCCTCAGTTTCCTGAGCTCCATAGTAGGGGCAAGAGAAGACTGACACACGCAGCCTGTGTTGGGCAGATGCTGGTGTTCAGTAAGTGAACACTGCAGTTGTTTTTGTGGTTGATAAAAAAGACGGGTGACATGGCTGTGTATTCTTCTAGAGCAGTTTGTATCTGGCAAAGTCCTTTGACGTAAATTTGTTTTTCTTAACTTCCATTCTTTTGACATAAATTTATGTTTTTACATTTTTAAGTGCTTTTTAAATTTATTTTTGAGAGATAGAGAGTGCGAGTTTGGGAGGCGCAGAGAGAGAGAGGGAAACACAGGCTCTGAGCTGTCAGCACACAGCCTGATGCGGGGCTCGAACTCCCTAACCAAGAGATCATGACCTGAACTGAAGTCGGATCCTCAACCGACTGAACCGCCCAGGTGCCCCCCAAGACATAAATTTATTAATCAGCACACTGTTGCCTTTTCTGCAAGGTACCGCGACTGACAGTGGGAGGACAGATGAAAAAGACTCATTCCCTGGCTTTGGGTGAACTTGAATTGGTCTTGGGAGTGTAGCCTGGGGTGTAGGGTGTGCAGCCTACAAGTGTGTGATTGTAACATGTGACAGCTGTGGTAGAGGCTGAGCGCTCACCACCGGGCCGATGTCATCCCCTCCCATGCTCCTCGCCCATTCTGTGGCCTCCCTGGTTGCTTCTCACACCCCTCCCTGCCCCAGGACGTTTGCGCGTGTTCATTCTGCCAGGAGCCCTAGACCCAGTCCTCTGCTTGGTTCTGTTCCTCATGATGTTCGGCTGTGCCAGATGCCGCCTTCTGAGTGAGGCTTTCCCGGGCTGCCGTTGCCCATCACCATTGTCGTCGGCTCCCTCCTGGTTGGCTGGGTGATTTTAATATAGCGCTAATATCTGGCAGGAGGCTACATGTTGATTTCTTCTTCCTTATCCACCTCCCGAAATAAAATCCTAGCCCTTTTTTTCCTCTCCCAAGAGTGCTGGAAAGCATCGTCAGGTTTGAGTCTCCAAGAAAGCTCTTGCTGCGTCCTTCTGGTTTTCCGGGATGGACTTCCCCAGCTCCCTGCCCCCCACGCTGTTTAGGACCGGCCCCCTCGGTCTGAGTAACGGCCCCGACCTGTCATCCACGTGCAGCTGGAGAGACGCGCTCGCCCTGCCTGAGCCCCTGGCCCAGAGCTACCAGGTGAGGATGGCGGGAAGGGCCCCTCCACGGGCCCCCTTTTTCCGCATTCACACCCACCTTCAGGATGAGGGCCGGGGGGAGGCATTGGCGCAAATCCGCCAAGACACAGGCCTAGCCAGAGCCTCCCCTTGGGGTTACGGAGGACGCCCCACTCTCCACAGAGGCTTTCCTGAACAGCGGCTTTTGCCTCGCTCGCCTCTCCCTCCCCTTGCTCTGTCTTTCCCATATTTGCCCAGCAGATACTCACTGATGGGCCCCTGTGCGGTGCTGGGGACCTTTAGAGGCCCCGGGAAGCCAGCGTGAGTGAGTCACATCCATCCTCTGCGTGTGGGACTAAGCGTTCCGGCTGAGTGAGAACAGACCAGTGGGGAAAGGATACATCGTTAACCGAGTGTGATGAGGGCTCTGAACCAGCACGGTGGGGATGAAGGGGTGGGCGTGGGGTGGTGGGAAGGGATGAGGCCGGCGGGGAGGAGAGGCCTCTAGGACAGGAAGGACAAGGCTCTTTCCCTGGAAGCCCAAGCCATCTGGCTCCCACCCGCAGACAGGCTGCCTAAGGATCATGCCAGGCGGGCAAGCCTGCGGGCTCCCCGGGTAGGTAACCGCTCCGTCTCCCCGGGCGGAAGTGGGAGTCAGGCGGCACTCGGGTCACCAGTCGTGGCCTGGGGGGTTCCTCCTTTGACACTCAGCACAGCCCTGAGCTCCCCACCCTCCCCTTAGCTGTGTCTGGGGCCAGCCTCCCCATGCCCCCATTTCTTCACCAGTAAAGTGATGGGGACTGTTATACCAGTGAGTTAATAAATGACACATGCCGGCAGCGCCTGGGGCCGTGCTGACCGTGTTGTCGTCGGGCTTGTGTGTCCTCAGAAGGGGGTGTCATGTGTGGCCACAGCCCCGCTCTGGGAGCCAGAGACCCCAGGTCCCATTCCCTTGCTGCCTCCTGGTCCCGGTAAGTATCTTGGTCCTTGGAGATCCCTCCCAAGCTGCTCCCCGTGTCGCTTCTGGGCCCTTTCCAGTTCCCGAGACAAACCCCCTTCCCAGCCTCACTGTTCCTCAGATCCCTGGGACCCTGGGGTGACCGCCCAGGACCTGCTTTTCCGGGGAGGGGTCTCTTTCCGAAGAAAGCCCCAGGCCGTGCTGGACGTCACGGAGCAGGTGAGTGGCCGAGCGGTGGCCAGGGCTGTGTGGCTGCGAGGTGGCCAGGGCTGTGCTCAGTGACCTGGCCCCTCTCCCACAGCTCAGTCGCTTCCTGTGGGACCACGGGGATGTGGCCTTTGCGCCTCTGGGGAAGCTGATGCTGGAGAACTTCAGACTCGAGGGAGCACGGGTGAGTAGCTCCCATCCTGCTAGGAGAGGGGTCCCCGCTTCTTGGGGTGGCCATGGGGGCACAAGCTTGACGAGGCCTTTCCACACAGAGCCTTTCTAAGACGAAGACAGTGGTCAGTGTCAAGAGCCTCCTCCAGGACCTCGGCGGACATCAGCCCTGGGGGCAAGTGGCCAGTGAGACAGCCCGGGCTGCGTAGGCCTCACTGCTGGGGGTGTGGAAGGAGCCAGGGCACGGACTCGGGTTTCCGTCACGGTCCCCTCCCGTGCCCCGTGCAGTTCTGAGCCGTCGGTCACACACAACAGCAGCTCTAAGTGGGAGAGAGAATTAAATTCATGGACTGCAGGCATGGCTGCATCTGGGTGCTAAAGTAACGTTGATAGGGCCCTGTAGTTTCTCCTTCGCTTGGCTTGTCATACTCTAGACGCACAGTGTCTAAGCGGCAGTAAAACAGCTTAGGATTTCAAGGAAAAAACGGGGGTCTCTCCGGAGGCACCAGCAGAAGTTCTGGGAAGGGTGTGGTTGGCCTGGTCCCGTCTTGCTTCTCCGTGAGCCACTCACCCTTGCAGCGTGTGGGGCTGGGGAATGGGGTTGGAGGCATTTGCCAAAGGAAGAACTTCTAGGTAGATAAAAACTGCACCTGCTGGCCCGGCCTCCCTTGGGAGGGAACCTAGTCCTCCTCTCTGTCACTGTCACTGCCACGGCCTCAGCCCTGCTGCTCTCTCGTCCCCAGGTGTCCCTGGGCTTCCCTCAGCTTCCGGCAGCGCCGCTTCTCCATCCTTGGGGGGCCGGTCCTGGGCACGTCGGTGGCCGGCATCCTGGGGGAGCTGCTGCACGAGGAGCTGGCCCTGCGGTGGGAGCAGCTTCTCCTGGACGATGCGTTTACCGGGGGTGCGATGGCCTGGGTGCCCGGAAGGGCACCCCGGGAGGGACAGCTGGTCTTCCCTGCGGGAGGCGCCCTAGACAAGCTGTGTATCCTTCCGCGCCCGGCGGGGTTGCGGAGGCGGCGCCGTGGGGGAAGGGGCTGCTCCCTGCGTGGTCTCCGGGCAGGATGGGGGGACGGGGGATTTGCGGGGACCAGAGCTCGCATGCTTCTCCTTAGCGAGAGGCCCAGGTTTCCAACAGGTCATCGTGAGCCCCAGCGGTGACCCCCGGACCCTCGGGGACCCTGGCCACATCTGGCTCCGTGGACCCGTCCGGCAGGTGGTGACGCGCACCGTGCAGGGGGAATGTGAGTCCCTCAGACCCCTCCCTTCCTCCCTCCTTTGCTCCCTCGCTGACTGACCTGCTGCCTGACTCTGACCGTGACCCTCTCCGTCCCTCAGCCCTGCTGGCCGTCCGGTCTGACTACCACTGTGCCCTGTGGAAGGTCAGCAAGCAGGGGCGGCCCGTCCCCCTCCAGGTGCTGCAGGTCGGGAAGGGGGCCACAGGGATCAGCCTCAGGTGAGGGGCTCGGACGAGCGGGCCTGCGAGGAGAGGGGCGTGGGAAGAGGGAGCTGAGCTCACCCCACTCCTCCCTGCAGCCCGCACCTGCCCGGGGAGCTGGCCGTCTGCAGCCGGTCGGGCACCGTGTGCCTGTGGACCCCTCAGGACGGGTAACGCCCCCTTCCTACAGAAATCCTCTGCACCTCTAAACAACCCCCCCCCCAACCACAGCCCGTGTGCCCCATGCCACATGTCCTGGACCCTGGGCCGTGTTCCCCGGTATACCCCCCCCAGCCTGTCTCCCCTCCCACGGCCGGCCTGTCTCCCCAAGGCTGCAGCAGATCTACAAGGACCCCGAGACCCTCGTGTTCCGGGACCCCTCTCCCTGGCGTTGGGCAGACTTCACGGCCCACCCCCGGGTGCTGACCGTGGGCGACCGCACGGGAGTGAAAATCGTCGACACTCAGGTGAGGGGAGGGGACCGGTGCTGGCGCAGCAGTGGGATGGAGCGGACACACGGGGGAGGGCAGGGCCGGGAAGGGGGCCTCCCCAGAGGGCCCCCAGCGGGGGGGACAGGCGGGAGGTCTGGCCGCAGCCCCCCGGCTGACCCGGTTCCTCGCCCAGGGCCCCCCTGGCTGTGGCCTGCTGCTCTTCCGCGGGGGGGCAGAAGCAGCGTGTCAGAAGGGGGAGCGTGTCCTGCTGGCGCAGTGCCTGGGGGGGTGCGGCCCCGAGCCCCTGCACCCCACGCTCCACCTCATCCTTACCCAGGTGAGCACCGCCCCCTCCTCCCCCCTGCACAGTGTCAGGCAGGGAATCTGAAATGAGCTGACGGGTGGGCGGGGCCTAAGGTGGCCCCAGGGATGGCCCGGGTGAGGGAAGGAAGGCGTGGGGTGTCCAGGGGTGTCTGAGGGTCCGCCCCGCCCCCTCCAGGACCCCGGGGTGTTAGTAGGTGTGTCTCCAGTGTAGGTTGTGGGCTTGGGCGGGAGGGCCCAGCTGAGGCCTGGTGGGTCTCTCTGTGACAAGCCTTCTCTGCGTCTCCTGAGAGCCTGTCCCCATGAGGTGCTCGGGGTGACAGACGCACCTGGGAAATGTCTCCCGTGACAGCTCTGGGGCTTCAGCTCTTGAGAGCCAGGGAGGGGGCCACACAGAGCTACCTGTTTCATCAGACCTTTCTCACAGGCCTCACCTGCGTGGCCCCCTTGGGTCACATCTGCCCCCCCCCAACACACACAGCCATCCCCCGCAGCATGGCCTCCTGGGTCGCAGCCTCCCCACGTTCACCGCCATCGTAGGCCCCTGCAGTCGTGTCCCCCCTCCCCCACACCCCCCCAGTCAAATAGTCACAGCCCTGAGGCTTGTTTCTCGTTTCCTGTCCCCCCAGTTCTCGCTCTACTTGGTGGATGAGCGCCTCCCCTTGGTGCCCCTGCTGAAGTGGGAGCACGAGCTCCCCTCCGCCCCCCTGTTCGCCCAGCTGCTGCCCCCGGCCCGGCCCGGCCACGCGCGGCCACTGCTGCTGGGGGCCCAGGGCGGGGACCTGCGGCTGCTGCAGCTCGCAGGTGAGGACCGGGCAGGGCTGGGGGTGGGGGGGCGGCGCAGGAAGCTGGGCGGCCCCTCAGCTCTCCATCCTCCCTCCAGGAGCGGGGACCTCCGCACCCCGGCTGGCAGGGCCCCCCCAGTCTCTCCCCTCCAGCAGCGACTCCCTCTCTGCGTTCCCCCTGCTGGAGCCCAAGAGTCAGTGGCGGCTGCAGGAGCGTCTGAAAGCACCAACGATAGGTGCGCTGGGGCAGCGGGACGAGGGGGCGGGGGGCCTGCGCCCCCACCAGGCCCCTGGCATCACCGTCCCCCCTGGCCCCCCAGGTCTGGTTGCCACCGTTCCGTCCTCCACCTCCACGCCAGCCCTGTTGCTCTTCCAGCTCTCCGCAGCTGGGGACGTCTTCCACCAGTGCCTCCGCCTCCAGGAGGACCCCGGGCCCGACTCCCGTGCCCCCACAGCTTCCTGGAGCCCCCAAGCCACTGCCCGCTGCGGCCACTGGCTGAAGGGCCTGCTGGAGGTGCCGTCGCCTCCCCCCGTCTGGACAGCACCCGCTTTCTCCCACCGCCGGGTGCTGGGCTGCGTGGAACAGCGGCAGGGCGAACAGAGAGGGCTGGAGGGCCTCCGAGCGGCCATGGCCGAAGGGCGGCTCCTGCTGCGGAGGGACCTGGGCGCCGTGCCCTCCGCGGAGCCGCCACCCGCCCCAGAGCCCGGCCCTGAGGACGAGCTCCGCGCACGGTTGGAGGCCGCCTGGGAGGGCCGGGCGGCCGCCTGGTGGGAGAGGCAGCAGGGCGGCAGCTCGGGGCCCGGGAGACGGCCCAAGCGGCCCAAGCGCCGGACTCAGCTGTCCAGCACTTTCTCCTCCCTCAGTGGCCGCCTGGACCCGTCAGATGCCACCAGCCCCCCTCCCAGCCCACGCCGGGCGTCCCCTGAGGCCGGGTCTCAAGCACCAGTGACCCCGCCCCCCCAGAAGTTGACCCAGGAGCCGTGGGCTCAGCGTGTCCCCTCGGAGCGGCGGCAGACGCTGCGGGACTATATGGCCAAGCTTCCGCTCCAAGCGGACACCCCAGGGGGCGTCTCCTCACCCCTCTCCCAGGCCTCCAGTGTCCAGGCCACCCCCTCCGGGCAGCAGGCCCTCCAGGAAGGCTCAGCCAAGCAGCCGATCCGAAGGCACACCCTGGGAGGTGCCGCCGTGGCCTCTTCGCAGGCCTCTAGCGGCCGGGCCACCCCCTCAGGCTCCCAGCCGCCGCGGAAGAGGCCCCGCATGGGCTTCTGAGGCCCCAGGAGGTGCCCCCCGCAACCCCTATCCTGGGAGGCCGCCTTCAGGGACAGCTGCGCCCTCCGCGGCTGGAGGCTGGGAAGTGAGGAGAACCGTCTCCAGGGAGCAGACCTTTCTGCTTCCTGGAGGTCACGGGACTGCAGGAGAGACCCCCAAAATGATGGGGGCCAAGTGAGAGCAACGGGGACCACAGAGTAGTCTTTTCTCCTGCGTATGCTGTGGCGTGAGGGTCAGTCCAAGCCACATGCTGCCAAGGCCCTGGGGTCCCGGCCTGGGTGGGGGTTCCCTCCGGGGGACAGTGTTGTGCTTTAAAGCGGGAGCCCTGGCCAGGCCACGGGCTGTGCTGCACGGGAGCCAGGGCCTCCCGAGCCCCCACTGGCACCGGGGTCACGGCCGGTGCCCTGCCGAGCTCAGGGAGGCCGCAGGTGCTGGTGCTGGTTGGTGAGTGTTGAGCAGTTTCCACCGTGATCTGACGGTTGCTGGGGGAGACCCTCGGCCCACGTGTAGGGATTGAATAAACTTGGCCGAACGTGGTTTTGAGCGATCAAGTTCCTGAGGCTGGCAGCGTCCCCTTGCATAGCTTTTGACGCGGAACCCCTAAAGTCCCTTCCCCTGAAGCCCGTGGCTCAGTGGACGATCCTGCTGTCCTGGGGGTGGGGAACAGCCCCCCCGGAATGTCACAGGACACCAGGATTGCTTCTAGGTTCCCACTCACACGTGAAGAGAAAGACTGACTCTCTTCTGGGGTCCCTGGTGGGACGGATCGCACACGACTCGCGCAGGTGTTAAATCACACGCTGACTCACTCGGGCGGGTCCTGGTGCGTCTGTAATGCTCTCAGGAGCCGCTCGCGGTTACACAGCCTACACCACGGGGGACGGGGACGGCACTTGGGGGGGCACTGGTGTGGGAGGAGCCGTGCGACAGGCCCACATGGCAGCCGAGGCCCCGGCGCCCTCAGGAAGTGCAGCTTGTTGGAAGAAAGGGGAACCAGGCCGGGGTGGGGGGCTGCACCCACCGGGGGCCCTGGTCACGGCTTCACCATCCATGTTAGTCTAGGGGTGGAAGGCCCACCTTGGGGTTCAGTCCAAGCCAAATTCAATGTCGTTGCGGCTGTCTCCTGCCTCGGGCTCCGCAGGCTCTGTCCCCGACTGTGGCTCGTTCTCGGCAATGTTTCCTGAAGAGGCAGGCGGGAAGGTAACTGTTTCCGGGAAGTGTGGTCAGCGCCTCCCCTCTTCCTGTGCGTGGCCTTGGGTCAACCACGCGGGCTGGCGTTGAGAAAGGAGCCTGGCAGGGGCGCCCAGGGGGCTCAGTCGGTTAAGCAACTGACTTCTGATTTGGGCTCAGGCCATGATCTCCTGATTCGTGAGTTCAAGCCCCGAACCAGGCTCTGCGCTGACAGTGTGGAGCTCGCTTGGGATTCTCTCTCTCCCTCCCTCTGCCCTTCCCCTGCTCTTGTGTGTCTGCAAAAAAAAAATAGAAAAAGCAGTCTGCCCAGCTAAGAACAGGAATGGTCTGGGTTCAGCAGATGCCCAAGGACAGTTCAGTCTGTACCCCACCCGGTTTGCTTGTCACCTGCTTTCCCCGGCCGTGTGTGTGTGTGTGTGTGTGTGTGTGTGTGTGTGTGTGTGTGTGCGCGCGCGTGCGCGCGCCAGGCCAGGCAGACATGCTGGTCTGTGACCTCACGTGTGCCACCTGGCCAGCCAGGAGCTCTGGGCGCTCCCTGTGCTGAACCTCCCTTCCCTGCCCGCACCACCTCACTCCTCGTGCACCCGATCGTGGACCTTCACGTGGAGGACCCCACGCTCAGGCCTCAGTCACCCTCTCCCTTCCCACGCTCCTAGTCGTGGTGTCCCCGGACCCCGCCCTCCCTCAGAAGTCTGGGTCTGCCGAGGCCGAGGATCGGATGGTGATGGGAGGTGACAACACAGGTGCCCCAGCCCCCCTGAGACCTGCGTGGCCTTAAGCAGCCCCGGAGATGCCCGCCCGGGAGCGTGTCCGCCCTGCAGCCTGCCAGCCCCGGCCAGCAAGCAGCAGGGAGCGACGTCCGAGCCGGACACCATCTGCAACCGTCTCCGAGGTCTGCCGTGATCGGCCCTCTCCAGCCCGCTGGCTGCCCTCCCTGGGTCTGGGGTCAGCGGTTCGTTCCCTCCCCCTCATCAAAGCCTCACAGGGTGGCATTACCTGGGGGAGAGGCTGAAAGGAGGTCACTGTCCCTGTCACTGGAAGGGGGATGGGTGGCGCCCTCTTGGCAGGTTGGGGACATCTGGAGGCGCCTCGTCGTGGAGCTCCTGAATCAGCGGGCGTGGGGACGCGGTGTCTCTACTTTGGGCTTCCGAGCCCCCCTTTGCTGCTGCTTGAACTATGTGCGCAAAGGGCGTCTCAGCCTTCCTCGAGGCGCCCTTGGGGACCGCGAATATGCTTGAGAGGGCGTCTGGGGTGTTTCCCAGCACTGGGAGTGAGGCGCAGTCCAGCTCAGGGTCGCTGTCATCGCTGGAGCCCGAGATGGCTGTAACCTTTGTGACGCACACCTGTTGAGAAAGAAAAGTTGAGAGCGTGTCCGTGTTCACAATGGTCACAGTCAGATGCCTGGCGCTGACTCTGCTCTCTTGCTGGTCATAACATACTCTGTTGTCACGTACCAGGAAGGCGCGGGGAGCCCAGCACCCTGGCCTTGGGAAGTCGGGCCTCGGGGGCGGGGGTGCCCTCGGCCAGCCGTCCTGAGCTCCCCAGCAACGCCGCGCCCCTCGGCGGCCCGCTGCCAGCTGTGCGTGGCCACACTCCCCTCACCCACCCCGTGCCCGCCACGCCAGCCCTCCCGGGGCTCCAGGTCGCCGCTGCTCTGAGCCTCGGCCTCGCCCAGATGCAGCCCCCGGGGCGGGGGGGAGGGGAGGAGAGGGGGGGGCTGTGGTCCGTGTGCATTTCCTTCCTTCATGATGAGCTCCTGCGCACAGACGGCGCCTCAGGGATTCCTCTCCCCCAGACCCCGCGATGCCGGAGCGCAGCGGCTCGGGTCCCCCCAGGAGAAGTCCCCGTCCTGCCGCCGACACTGTCCGTCCCCGCCTGTGTGCCGCTACAGGACGAATATCCCGAAAACGAGCATGCGGTGCCCCGGAAGGACAGACCAGTCGTCAGGTAGTTATGTATGAGGAGCAGGTACAAAACGTCATGGCGGAATGCGCCCTCGGGAAGACCTCGCAGAAGCAGGCCGCCGTGACAGCCGCCCTTCCTCCGGTGGGGGACGGCCGAGGGCACGGTGCTGGGGGGCAGGAGCGCCTGGCTCGCGCTGAGGGGCTGTGCCCCATAAGCGACATGACGTTAGGCTTGTGCGGGAAGGCAGGGCTCCCGACCTGGTCCTGGCCGTCCAGAGGCTCGCCGGCGTCCACGTCCTCCAAGTCGGGCAGGTCCTGGAAGAGCAAACAGTCCCCGTCACCCGGCGGCGCACATGTGGGTGACACAGACGCGTGCGCGAGGCCCGAGAGCCTGGGTGGTGCCCGTGCACAGTGCGCTGGAGAAACGAGGAAGGACCCGACGGGCAGGTGTGCACGCTCCCGATGCACGAGTGTCGGGCACCCGCACCTCATCAGTGACCGTGACCGAGGTTTGCAGGAACCTCTACCTCTCGCTCTGCTTCCCTGTGGCGTTACAGACACTGCCACCTCCTCTGTGGAAAGTGTTGGGGCCCAAACCACACGCATCCCTGGTGTACAAGTTAGTCCCAGGGCTCTGGGGGGGCAGAAGGGAGTACAGCCGGGACCCGCCCCCCCCCCCCGACAGCTGGGAGGCTTGGGTGTTGTGGGTCCGTTGCTGTCTGTCGCTTCATCTGCAGCCCCCAGGGCAGCACAGGTGCGGTTAGGTGGGTGAGCTCCGTAGCCAGACTGCCTGGTGTCGTGTTCCTGCTCTGTGGCCTTGGGCAAGTTGCTTAACCTCTGTTTCTCAATCCCCTCATCTGTAAAACGAGGATGATAATGGTACCTACCACCTCGAAGAGGTTTGGGACCCGCGTGAAGTTGTGAGGTTTGCCAGGGAGGGGGCGGAGGCAGGCACAGCTGCGCGCGCGGGTTTAAGCTGGAGGGGCCCGCTCGTGCCCAGAGCAGCAGGCCAGCCTTCCCGGCGACGCCAGGGAGCGCCAGCTGCCCGCTGGGCATGAGGCTGCAGGGGTGAGGAACGCCTCCCCACTCCTCGCCTGCCCCCCCCAAACACGCTTCCTAGGGATTGTGACAAAATGGTGAATTCCCACGGTTCCCGTTCCCACGGCCGGAGTTTTTACGGCAAGTCCCAAAATGGAGCATCTGGGAGGAGGGGTGTTGTTCTCAAGGCCAAACAGGTCAGCTGGACAGCTGTCCCTGGGGGAGCAGAGGCTCTGGTGACAAACATCCTGTTCTTAACAATTCTGTGTGAGGCCGGCGGGACAGGGTGGCCAGGCCGTGTGACTCGCGGGGAACCTCGGCGCCGGCCCGTCTCAGTCTCGAACGTGCGCGTGTCTGACCCCCCCCCCCCCCCCCCCCCCCCCCCCCGGGAGATCGTGGCTGAACGCGGGTCTGCTCAGTAGGTCTGGAGTGAATCCTGGCCAGCGTGGGAACGGCGAGCCCACTGGCCTCGGAGCCCGCTTTGGCGAGCTGGGGCTCTGAATGTTTGGGTGTGACCTGATGCCAACGGCGAGGCGGACCCGTCTCTCCAGACGCCGCTCTTTACGTACATGGATGAGGAGCTGCTCCCGGGCCTCCGGTCTCATGGTGTCCGGATCCTCGTCTCCGCCAGGTCCTGTGCCTAACGCACCGTCAGTGGCCACAGTCTGGGGCGCTGACTCTAAGGACAACACAGAGTTATCAACCTTGGGGCTGGTTGTGTGCACAGTAGTCAGGCTGACAAGCCCAAGAGCAGGGGAGGCCAGGCCCTGGGGCAGAAGCCGTGAGCACCCCCGGATTAGGACAGGGCTCTGTCTAAAGAGGAGGAGAGGAAAAAGCCACCGTCTTGCTGAAACTCGGCAGGGACCCCGGGAAGATAAACATATCAGTCGGCGAGCAGCGCGGAATCCGCCGGTGCCCAGAAGGGCTCGTCAGGTCACTGATTTGTCAAGGAAACAAAGGCCCGCTGGGGAGATGCTGGGAGGCCAAGGTCACGGCCCTGGCCAGGAGGGGCTGAGCCCACCACCCACTGGGACTGCCTGTCCCCGGTCACGGCACGGGTGTCGGGGCGCCCGCTAATGATGTAACCACGCAGGGTTGCCGGGAGCGTGGAGTCGGGATGGGCTCCTCCTTCCTACTTGTGGCTCCCGCTCTCCTAGGTCCCCCTGACCCGATCCGAGGTCCCGTCTTCAGCTTGCTCTTCCGGGTCTTGGCGGCAGTTATTAGACATCAACAGCTCAACTCTCTGGTCACACTTAGGTCCAGCGTAGCCCAGAGCCACAGTGGGCACCGATGGAGCGGGAAGCAAGGAGGCGGGCCAAGGATTTCTGTGGTTGCCACTGTGGCCCTTCAGTCACCAGGCCCAGCGGTCATGGCCTCCACACGGCCATCCCTGTGGCTTCTCGGATTCTGTGCTTGTAATAACTCCTGTGGCCCTCTCCCCGCCTGGTTGGCCCTTCCTCCTGCTCCACTTGTCCTGTTCATGGCACTGTGTCTCCGACTTCCCAGCCACCGGACCCGGGGTGGGGGGGGGGGCCAGGCAGTGGCAGGTTCCTTTTTCCTAACAGACGATCTGCTTAGGCTTTGTTTTGGTAAAAGGTGAGGCAGGGAGAGGGTGCATCGCGTCCGCACCGTGGCAAAGGGGCTCTCTTCATTTCCCAGAGGCTGAAGCAGGCGCGGAGAGGATGTGGGGTTTGCCTGAGGTCACGCAGCTGAGGGAGGGTTGGACGTGGCTTTGATCTCAGGGTGTCTCTGTAGACACAGCACGGCCCCACCTGCTCGCAGGTGTCTTAGTGAAACACTTGTGTCATTCTCGGACGACTTCGTGACCACCCAGAGCAGGGGAAGCCCCTCTAGGGAGATGCGGAAGGTGCCGGGATTCCCACGGTGGGGGTGGGAGGGGCACCCTCCACTCTCCTTCCTGCCCCCTCTGCCCAGAGACGTGACTTCTGGTCGGAGATGCGGACTTCCGGTGGGGGTGGGGAGTGACTCAGGCGGCCCGTGCCGGGCTCCTAAGTGCGAGAGATCTCCCAGCAGGGCTGGTCGCATGGTTATGTCTTCTTTCCCTCTGTCCTTTGTCCTTTGGTTGTGAGGAAAGACCGTCCAACGCAGGAAAGGTGAATGGAAAAGTAATTTTTTTAAGGTTTTTATATTTAGATTTGCTTTTCTTGGGTCATTTGAATGGGAATGCCTTTCTCAGAGTCGTCTGAATGGAAGTAGAAGAAAGGTCCCCTTGCTCTGCCCGCTCAGTGCTCGGGATGCGCAGGGGGGCCGGAAAGCGAAGGCCGCAGCCCTGCCAAGTGAGGGAGGAATCTGGAATCCAGCGTGGGCTCTGGAGGCGGCTCTGGCTTCAGTCCCCACCGCCACCATTTGCTGGCTCTCGACTTGGGAGCAAGTTACTACGTCACCTCTCTGAGCCTCGGTTTCCACCTCCATAGAATGGGGCCGTGATGACGGCATGTACCTTCCAAGGTGGCTGGAAGGCCACGCAAGACCCGGCCTGGGACCCTCTGGCCTCCATTGAGCACCCACGGGCGTCAGATGCACAGCGGCAGTGTCTGCGCTGCGGACCATGGAGGCCGCCGCGAGCCGGCTCTCTTCACCCGTGTCCTCTGTCCACGCAAGAAGGCCAGGGATGGCTTCGCTGCTGGACCCTCTGCCGCCGGGCTCTAGCTTTGGCTTCAGAGCAGAGGCTCCGGGAGGGAGCCAGCAGGTGCAAGCGTGGCCCGGACGGTCAGCCTCCCCGGGTGGGCACGGCTGGCTTGTGCCTTTTAAGTCACAAGGCCTATCCTGTGTCCACCTGTGGGAACCTGAGGAAAAACGGACCCTTCTGAGAGATTCTCTCAGGGCACAAGGGCGACCAGGCCCTGGGGGGCTAACAGCCCCATCCAGCAAAGCCAGGCCGTGGGCATACAAAGCCGCCCGCGTGTTTCCTAAGGAAGAGGTTATTCAGAACAAGTCCCGCTTTAAGAGAAGCACTCCAGCCTTGTGGCAAAGTCTGGAGAGCGGTGACCGGCGTGGAAGAGGGGCGAGCTGAGCCGCAGGGAGCATTGTTTCCTTTCTCTGCCAAGGCCCTGCAGACATAACTGTTTCTCGGGAAATTCTTGGGTCTCAGGCGCCAGCAGGGACAGCGCCCCTGAGGTCCTGATGGGTGGTCCGGTCCATCCCTCCCTGCGTTCACCCTCCTTCCTAAAGTGAACTTGCATCTCCCATGCGCACAGCGTGTCAAAGGCGTTGGGCTGTTCCGGTGTCCCTGGAGAAAAGGCTGTGGGTCTCGATCCCCGTGGGGGTGGGGCAGTACTTGGGGGAGGGGAGCACGGTGGGGCTCCGGAGGGTGAATCGTCAGGAAGGTCTGCTCTGTTCAGATCCTTTAGCTGGAAAGAGAATTGATCCGTGCTGGGCCTCTGGGGTGTGGCCGCTGCCCCTCGGGCTGGGATCCTCGGTGGTCTGGGGACAGGGCTACTTCTAGGTCTCCCCCAGACAGCGGGGACCTTCCTTCTGGGATCCCTGTGTCCTGGGCCAGCACAGCTGAGCTCCCCGACTTTTAAACCCCCAAGGCTGCTCGGGGGGACGAAACGTGCCCCGTCTCTCAAGGCCCCACCGACGGGGCATTGTCCAGGTCCGGCTCAACGAAGCAGGGCCACAGGTGAAGGGCAGCAGCCCCGGTGGGTCCTGGGTTTCTCTGCTAGTTAGCAGGACCCAAGGAGCGTGGCCGGAACCTGCCAGGCGGCCTGCTTTGCCCAGATCTGCATCGTCTGCTTCTGTAGCCACAGCCGCGTTCAGCTACGGAGCGGGTGAGATGTGACCAGTACTGAGGGGCTGAAGTCTTTGTATTTCTCATTCACTTGAAATTTGAAACGGAAGCAGCGTGAGACAACTCATTGCTTTCAGAGCGACTACATTTCACTTGAACCGCTGAGAGTTGGCGTCTGCATCGGGATGCAAGGTGGCAGAACATGCTGGACTCGGAACATGTAGCGCCAATAACAGTATCTCCTTAAGGATTTACATTGTTCAGGGGCGCCTGGGGGCGCAGTCAGTTAAGCGTCCAACTCTCGATCTCAGCTCAGGTCATGATCTCACGGTTTGTGGGTTTGAGCCCTGAGTTGGGCTCTGTGCTGACAGCTCAGAGCCTGCTTGGGATTCTGTCTCTCCTTCTCTCTGCCCCTCCCTGCTTTTGGGTGTACATGTGCGCATGCACTCTCTCTCTCTCTCTCTCAAGATAAACTTTAAAAAGAGAATTTTACGTTGTTTAAATGATTATATATTTTTTAAATTAAAAATGTCTTTAATTTTTGAGAGAGCACACAAAAGCAGGGGAGGGGCAGAGAGAGAGGGACGCACAGAGTTGGAAGCAGGCTCCAGGCTCTGAGCTGCCAGCACAGAGCCCGACGTGGGGCTTGGGGTTTTGAACAGCAGGATCATGACCTGAGCCAAAGTCGGATGCCTAACCGGCTGAGCCACCCAGGCGCTGCAAATGATTATGTCTTAGGTATAATGGATTCGATAAAATACAACGATAGTGTTTCACCCATTTCTTTTGACTTTGTTTACCAGAAAGTGCAGTGATGGCCCCATTGTATTCCCACGGGCAGCGCAGCTCTAGAAAATGAAGCCTGTATACTTTATCCTGAAGACACAGAATCAGAAGAGGTGGAAAGCAGCCCGGGCCCCACAGGCGCGTGGCTCAGAGGCTGCGGACCCAGGGGACGTGTCGGTCCCCGCGGGCGCATTCGTGTGGCTCTCCCGCTCCTTACCTTCACAGGCAGCTCTGGGGGCGGCCGGCTTCGGGGCCTCCTCCGGGGGCGCCCCCTCTGGCCCCTGGTCTTCAGCGCCTCTGTTGGCCTCCCCGGGCAGCTCCTCTATGAGACTCCGCTGTTCCGGGAAGAGCTCATCCTTGGCCTCAAAGCTTTCCCGGACAAACAGCTCCATTCTCTGCCGCCTGCCTCCCTCCTCACCAGGCTCTCCCGGCCCTTCCACGGTGGCATCCGCCTTGTCCTTCCCGGCTGGCACCGCCTCCGCCCCTGCGCGAGAGAAGTCCAAAGGTGAACCGGAGACCTCCTGGGGGGACGAGGGGTCTGGACGCCTCTAGGGGACACGCAGTGAACTGTGAGCGGGGGGCTGAGCTCAGGGGGCTGCCGGGGACATGGCGAAGGTGTCCGTCACAGTGAATCAGCAGAGCTAACTGTCCACGGAGAGGCCACCTGGCACATCTGTCTAGTGGAACAGACGTGGCCTTGAAGAGAACAGCACAGGAGGCTCGGAGGAGATGCGCACGGCAGCGTGGGGGTGTAGGGGCTGTGGGGCCTGTCTCTGCTTTCAGAAGGCTCGGCTCAACAGGGGTGTGTGTGTGTGTGTGTGTGTGTGTGTGTGTGTGAGTGCTCGCGAGCGTGTGAATGGTGTGTAAATCCAATCTAAGTAGGTACAAGACAGATGTCTGTTTTACTATTCTTAAAGCTTTTCCAAAAACACGAGGGGCGCCTGAGGGGCTTAGTGGGTTGGGCGTCCGACTTCGGCTCAGGTCACGATCTCAAGGCTTGTGAGTTCAAGCCCCACGTCAGGCTCTATGCTGACAACTCAGAGCCTGGAGCCTGTTTCGGATTCTGTGTCTCCCTCTCTCTCTCTGCCCCTTCCCTGATCATTCTCTCTCTCGAAAATAATTAAACATTAAAAAAATTTTTTTTAATAAAAAAAATTTGAGAAGTCCCCCTGTATAGACGCTGGCTGGTGTAACTGCTGTGTGGGGTGCGAGGGAAATCCGCACGACTCCATGGTACTTGGATATGAATCCGATACTCGTTTGTGGGGACAGAATAATGGCCCCACAAAGGTGTCCACCTCCTCATCCTAGAACCTGTGAATATGTGACCTCGTGCGGTGGAAGGGACCTGGAGATGAGATTAAGGACCTGGAGATGGAGCGATGAGCCCAGATTATCCAGGTGGGCTCGATGTCACCACGCGGATCCCAAAGAGGGGTGCAGGGGCATCAGCTCTGCGGAGGAAGATGGAGGAGGGGCCACAGGCCAAAGGACATGCGCGCCTCTAGAAGCTGGGATAGAGGAAATAACAGATTCTCCCCGGGAGCCTCCAGAAAGAATGCAGCCCTGCCCACGTCTTGATTTTAGTCCTATGAGACCCATGTCAGACTTCTGACCTACAAAACTGTGATCATAGGGGTGCCGGGGGGCTCAGTCAGTTGGGCGTCTGACTTCAGCTCAGGTCATGGTCTCACAGTTCGTGGGTTCGAGCCCCGCGTCAGGCTCTGTGCTGACAGTTCAGAGTCTGGAGCCTGCTTCAGATTCTGTGTCTCCCTCTCTCTCTGCCCCTCCCCTGCTCACACTCCATCTCTCTCCAAAATAAAATAAAAACATTAAAAAAAATTTGTTTAACTGTGATCATAAATGTGTGGTTTCAGCCCCCCCCATTTATGGTAATTTGTTACGGCGGTCACAGAAAACCAGTACAGCGTTTATTTTGGGAAACTGAGGCTATTTTTAATACGATTGTGCTTTAACCATGAAAAGTGGCTTGGAACTGCACGTGAATGCCGGGGCTATTCCTGTCAGTAGGAGGGTGAGGCCACAGCACATGGATTGGGGGGGTGTGAACGATCAAAAATAAATCCCGGAGGCACCTGGGTGGCTCAGTTGGCTAAGCATTTGACACTTGATTTTGGCTCACATCATGATCTCATGGTTCATGAGTTCGAGCCCCGCATTGGGCTCTGCGCTGACAGCTCAGAGCTTGCTCGGGATTCTCTCTCTACTTCTCTCTGCCCCTCACCCTACTCGTACTCTCTCTTTCTGTCAATAAATAAACATTAAAAAAATAAATCCTCAAACCGAAAGACCAAGTTCACCGGCCCAGATTTCTAGTCTACACAGAGAGCTGAGTGCTTCCGTCCAGGGCGCGTACCTTCCTTCCGGCCGGCTTGCTGCAGCTTTCTCTCTTCCGCCTGCTGCTTAATCATCGCTAGGGCCTCGATGCTGTCGGTGATCTTCTTCCGCTCTCTGCTCTCCCACTGCTCTCTCTCCTGTCTCTCAGCCTCGAGCCCGCCCCTGGCCCAGGCCTCTGCACAAGCTCTGTCGATGAGGACACACAAAAAAACCAGAGATTGTGGAGGTTTCAATTTTCCCAGGTTAAAAGTAAACTCAGAACATACGCTGTCCGACTAAACGCGCTCATTTCCCCCAAGTCACGCTGAAGGCACATGGGACATGTGGCCACAAGGATACCGGACAACACGTGCGCACTTCCGCCTTTCGTGGTTGGCAAAGCCCTCTTAATGTGATGTCAAAAGCAGCGGTAACAAAAGAAAAACAGAAATCGAGACTCCATCGATACCAGAACTGTTTGTAACAAAGGGAATACCATGAACAAAGTAAAAGGGCAACCTACAGAATGTGGGAAAGTATTTGCAAATCGTATGCCTGCTGAGGGATGTGTATATAGAATACATTAAAAAACTCCTACAGCTCATTAGCACAAAGACCACACGGTTTAAAAATAGAAGTTTTTTCAATGAAATGAGAAGCCACAGATGGGGAGAAAATATTTATAAGGAAGATAATTAGAAGGACTGGAAGTCCCCAACGGTGACACCAGATGCCGGCGAGGACACGGAGCAGCAAGAAGTAACTCATTGCTGGCGGGAGTGTGGGCAGTGCTGCCACTCTGGAAGGGAGCCTGGCAACCTCAAGGCTAAGCGTCACCTTCCCAGGGGCGCCTGGGCGGCTCAGTCGGTTAAACTTCCGACTTCGGCTCAGGCCATGATTTCGCGGTTCGTGGGTTTGAGCCCCGACAGCTCAGAGCCTGGAGCCTGCTTCCGATTCTGTGTCTCCCTCTCTCTTTGCCCCTCCCCTGCTCACGATCTGTCTCTGTCTCTCAAAAATAAATAAATGTTAAAAAACTTAAAAAAACAAAACACAGATAAAGTCATGACAACACATAGGGCAGTCCTGGGTTCGATATTCCAAATATAAAAAAGAGCTCTTGCGAACCTTTTTCTTACAAAAAGGCCTTCACAAGGAGCCTGGGAGAAAGTTCTAGGCGGAGAGAGGAAATCCACCTGCCTGACACACGGTGTAAGGACGCCCGGCCACGGCAGTCACCCCAAAATTAAATGAGATACAGTCTTCCCTCACCGGTTAACCCTGCTAAGACTTCTTTCACATGGCTGTGTCTGCTGAAGTTATGAGCTGTCACAAACTTTCTAGAAAACAATTAGAAAGTATTTACAAGCACCTTTGAAAAGGCTCAAACCACCGTCTAATCCGGTAATACAACTCCTAGAGTTCCACCTTGCGGAAATCAGTAGCAGCAAGGTTGGAGACTTATGTGCAAGGATACTTATTGGGGGTTATGAGAAAAAAATCAATGAATAAAGTGCTCAAAAATAGGGAATTGCTTATGAACAGTTTGGTGGCCATCAGACTTGTTTCCTAAGAAGGCGTGATGATGTGTGAAAATGCTCACAAGTGAGAAATGTGGACACGTGCTCTATTAAGCGTGCTCAACAATTTCGTATTGAAACGTGATCCAAAGGCTTTCCCCCTCCTTACCTGTCCTTTGGGAAAACTGGTCTGTCATCCAGATACGTTAGATGTTTTAGTCGAACAGTGACTGTCCTTCGATAGTTAGCGATGCGTCTGATAACGGGGTTTCCCATCAAATTCAGTACACGCTGTAAGCACGGACCCAAGAGGTTACTAAAATGGGTGTCGCTGAAAGATGTCACATGTGCGGCGCCCTGAGAGAACAAAACCCAACGCGTGTGCCCACGCCACCTCCTCGTGACTCTGCCACGGGAGCCAGAGGGGATGCCTCACTTTTGTGTCATCAGAGCTGATGACAACGGAGCGGCCCTGTCTTGCACTTGAGCTCAGGATCTGAAATCTCACCGTCCTTCCAGAACAGCCTCGGAGAGCGTGTCCGGAGGCCTCTCCAAGCCAGCGAGGGCACTATTTTGCTCACGCAAGCTCTTTTGCTGACATAACCCTCGCTCTAATTGATCGTTTTCTCTCTTTCCCAGCCAGCACCTGTTTTAGGAAAGCGTATACTGCGGCGGCCAGGCGGCCAGGAAGCACTAACGCGCCCCCCCCCGTCTTTACACACCATCCCCTCCTTTCCTGCCTGCGGAACTCGGAGGAGTGAACAGGCAAGATGAGGGCCGGGAGAACCATTTAAAACTAATTGTTTTGGGGCGCCTGGGGGGCTCAGTTGGTTAAGCGTCTGACTTTGGCTCAGGGCATGATCTCATGGGTCATGGGTTCCAGCCCCGCGTAGGGCTCTGTGCTGACAGCTCAGAGCCTGGAGCTGCTTCTGATTCTGTGTCTCCCTCTCTCTCTGACCCTCCCCTGCTCACTCTCTGTCTCTCAAAAATAAATAAACATTAAAAAAATAATTAAAGAGGTGATTCAGATCAGGTGGTCATGGGGCGGGCCCTGGCCCAGCCTGACAGGTGTCCTGACAAGAGGGGACTAGGGCACACACGGAGAAAGGACCTCGTGATGGCCCAGCGTCTGAGGAGGGAGGAACTCGTGATGGCGCAGCGTCTAAGGAGGGAGGACCTCGTGACGGCACAGCTGCTGAGGAGGGAGGATCTTGTGACAGCGCAGCGGCTGAGGAGGGAGGACCTCGTGACGGCGCAGCGGCTGAGGAGGGAGGACCTCGTGAC
>NC_043715.1:4055934-4062561 GCF_006229205.1 Suricata suricatta
CGCAGCGTCTGAGGAGGGAGGATCTTGTGACGGCGCAGCGGCTGAGGAGGGAGGACCTTGTGACGGCTCAGCCTCCGAGGAGGGAGGACCTCGTGATGGTGCAGCCTCTGAGGCCCCGGAAACCAGCACCACCAACACCTTGACTTGCTCACCATTTTCCTTTAAATCGACCCACTTTTTCCTTCTGCTTCCATGCCCTAAGCAGCGAACAGAGAACTCAGGGTTTCGGTGGGATTTCTAGTATTTTCCTCAGTACACATGACAGCATGTAGCACGCACAAGAAGGGAAGTGACCAAGGGCTACTGGAGTCCAGTCTGAAGCACACGGGGCCACCCTGAGGGGTTGCCACAGGCGAGAAGACGGGACCATCCGAATATCCAAAATTAAAATGACAGCATGGGTTGAATCATATCAGACACTGTGTCATAACCCCTGAGTTCATACTGACACCGGGAAAGAAAACCCCTTCATTGGCGTCGTTAGCGGTCACTAGGTTCTCGACCCCTTTCTCTGAAAATGGATGCACAGAAAGAAAGAACCAGACCTTCACCCTGACCTTTTCTGTGAGAACCATGTACTGGGGAGCCACCAGACGAGGGGGCTCCCAGATGCAGAAGTGCGCCGGCTAATGTGTCTGGAGCAGGTGGCCTGGACAATGGCCACCGTGTGGCTCCTGAAGGAATGACTGGTGTTCCCCAGTGGCTGCGACACCCTAGAGGAGGTGGGGGGGAGGGGAAGGGGAGCCCTCTACTGGCGGCAGCAGGCTGACGACACCCAGGGGCCACCAGGCTGTCTTCAAGTTCCACACAGGAGAGGCAACCAGAGCGGACAGGCCCTGCGGTGTGACGCAGCCACACGCCTCCAGTAAACCCTGGGGCTCGAAGGGACCAAGCCTCCGGAGATCAGCATTTCACAAGGGATAGGGGTCCAGCAGAACATGCTAACCGACACCACGGGGGGTACAATCAACTAAATTGGGAATGTGGCAAAGTCCTGAAAAAAGGAGCCGGTTTTGCTGGCAGATGAGTGGGAGGGGCCGGCGGAGGGTAACTGTGACCTATCAAGAAAGGAAGCTCATCTGTCCCATGTCTGGGGGTACAAGGACACGGTGTCTGACATTTAAGGTACTCTGGCTAGAAACACCAAGGGGACAGACCGGGAGAAGGAAGCGGCCGGAGGAAAGGAGGGAAAGGAGATTCGGTAGCTAGAGGAGGCAAGCGTGGGGCCTGTGCGCGGTTTACCAGATCAGGCATGCTCTCCAGGACGCTCAGGATTTCCGGATCACTCAGCTTATTGTGGGAAAGGTCAAGGACGCACAGTTTCAAACACTCCTTTAGATGCTGAATGTCTCCCACCGTCTCTAGGTGATTGTGGGCAATCTGGAGGGTGTTGAGGACCGGCAGGCAGGCTGGACGGTGAGGGGGGGGCAGCAGGAGTAAGCAACAAAGGTATAAAGACCCTTTCGACCCTCCCCCAGGGGCCAGGGGTGGGCAGAGTGGTGGAGGAAGACCCCGGGCGGCACCTTACAGAGGTTTTCGATGGTCTTGATATAATTGTTGCTCAGGTTGAGGGCATCCAGCTTCTGGAGAGGCTCTAAGTTCTCGATTTTGTGAAGCAGGTTCATTTGCAGGAAGAGGCAACGCAACTCCGTCTGGGCCTCGAGGTTCTCGATTCTCTGGATCCCGTTGGACTCCAGCCAGAGACAACGCAGCCCAGTGTACTCTTCCAGGTTCTCAATGCGATCAAAACCTGGCGAGAAGGAAGGGGGCGGCAGAGGAGCTGGGGGGGTCCCCCTTGGTTTTGCCTCCCTGCCAAAAGGTCACACCTCCTTCCGTTCCCCTCCTGGTACTGCGCCACAGCTTCCTGGTGACCAGAGTCTCAGCCCTTTATTCTGGGCTGGTCACACGTAGCCAAGCCGGGCCAACTCTGATACCCTGGGAGGTTTTGCCGGCTGCCCTGGAAAGAGAGGGGGTCTTTTTGCTGGAACTGCCGGTCCCGGCAGGGTGGGGCCGGGCCCTGCAGCTGCCACCTTCCCTTCGTGGCTGGGGGTGGGCAGAGGTGACAAGGCGGGGGGGGGGGGGGCTGCCCGAAATGAGCCAGAGGAAAACAGGGCCAAGCGTAGGGAAGAGACGGCCTGGGGAGCCACACTGAGAGCCAGTGCTAACTGTGGGTCTTTCTCATTCCATGTTTCAGTTTTAGGAGCCAGATTTCAGGTCAGAAAACATTTTCTTTACTTCAGTAACTCATTGTCAATTTGTAATGCATCGCTCATCCGCTCTTAATGCAAAGCCTTTGAAAAGTTATTTATTTTCTTGCCCGAAGGAGTGTTGATTAAAAACTTACAGTGTCGTTGGTGAGCCAGAAGGACTCAGCTAAGCCGTTCCTAGATTCCCGGCCCTGAGAAACTGTTCCAGATAGTGAATTTGCTTCAGGCGCTAGGTTTGGGGATAATTTGGTCCACGGTGGTGGGAGAGAACCCAGTCACTTCTCCCTCCTCGTTCTTGTACCTTCTGACTCGCTCCACGACGTCCAACCTCGTGGGTTCTCTTCTTCCCACCTCTGAAATATCAGTCCCCTGGGATCTGCCCGAGACATCATCCCATACCCTGCGACACGCACTTGGGGTGCAGGATTTTGGAGGGAGCAATGTGGAAGCAAGGTGACCAGTGAGGAGTCCCTGCATTTCTTTAAGGTGTGTGTGCTCCCAGAGCGCTCATGGGCCTTCCTGGCACCGCAGGGCTCACAGTGGCTGCCCTGTTCCCCAGGACACCAAAGCCATCTTCTCCACCTGCGTCTCTACACAGAAGACTCTAAGTAAAGGTTTACGGTCTAAATGCGGAGCACACAGAGGACCTACGAGGCAGGTCGGCCACCCTGAGCTCAGAGGAAGTGAAAGCCGTCCCTCCTCCCCCTCATTGCTGGGGACAGCCCTGTCCACGAACCCCAGCGGAGGTTCACTAGTGATTCCGTGCACCGAGCCTGAGCCCTCCGGGATGCCACTTGTCACCCCGTCCAAGCCCAGTATTCACCGTGAGGCTGCTGTTCTGAAAAGTTTACGAGTCCTTTAGAAAATAGAAATAAAAGATCTCAACACACTTCCCTGGTAATCTGTACAGTCAGTGGCCCCCTTTATAAACTGCAGTCAAGGAAGACTTTTCAAAGAAATAGTATTGCCTTGCAGCAAATCCCCACTAAACTCTGAAGTTTCTACTTTAATGTACTTTGAGAACTCCAGAGGAGCCCGGCAAAGATAGTTTTTGTACGTTCTGCCTGACGTGACACATCTCTGCCAAGTCCTTACCTTAAAATTTTTTTTTGATGTTTTAATGTTATTTTTTTTTAACGTTTATTTATTTTTGAGAAAAGAAAGACAAGAGCATGAGTGGGGGAGAGGCAGAGAGAGAGGGAGACATAGAATCTGAAACAGGCTCTAAGCTCTGAGCTGTCAGCACAGAGCCCAACGTGGGGCTCGAACCCACGAACCGTGAGATCATGACCTGAGCCAAAGTTGGACGCTTAACCAACTGAGCCACCCAGGCACCCCTTAATGTTATTTTTGAGAGAGACAGAGAGACAGACAGAGGGCAAGCAGGGGAGTGGCAGGGAGAGAGGGAGACAGAATCCAAAGCAGGCTCCAGGCTCCGAGCTGTCAGCACAGAGCCCGATGCGGGGCTCAAAGCCATGAACTGTGAGATCACGACCTGAGCGCAAGTCCTGAGCTTAACCATCTGAGCCCCCCAGGTGCCCCAGGTCCTTACCTTTAAAATGTAAATACAGCGTGTCGTTCAGTGCTGGGGTGATATAAAGCTTGTGCTGCTTGCAGAGTTTCTGCAGAAAACTTTTAGTCATTCTGTTAAATGAGAAGCATGAAAAAGAAATTTGTTGCAATTCATCAGCTGGGAATCACATCCCCAAAATTCTTTACCACACCCATTTCTTCCCCAAATTCCAAAATACCTTACCTGCCTGATAACGATTTTTTTTTTTGCCTGATAACTATTTGCAGTTTTCTTCTGCACTTTTCTTCTTCTTCATCCAATATCATTACTTTCAGCATTCTTAAAAATCGCAATGTATGTTCTAATAAAAATACTTTCGACGGTGTCATCAAGAACTACGGGTATTTCTCTCTGCGGGTCTGGCATTACAGTTTAATACATTGTGGTTACTTGGGTCACAGAAGCAGTGCTGCTCTAGCTCTGTGACAAATTCTCAGACACGGGGCTAGCTCCTTTATCTCCAGGAGCCTCAGTTTCCTTATTTATACCAAGGGCTGATCACACAATCCTCCTTCCTCAGTAAATGTACGCTGGACCCGGCGGCGGCAGCGTGCCCACATACCTGGGGCCATGGTCTTCCTTGTCATTTCTCTGGTGTGCTAAGCGACCGTCTGACCGGCTGTCGCCACTCTGTTTCTGCTCGCTTGGGGAGGATGTGTCAGAAGGACCCGCGCAAGTTTCCTGAGGATCATTGATCTCTGTAAAATAAGAGGTTGGTTCTGTAGAGGTCAAGACACGTAGAGAAAATTTGCCCGATTTCAACTCGATTAGTGTCCGTTTTTAGTATAGGATGTGAGTGCCAGTTTGTGAAGCACTGGTGAGGACCATGGGAAGTTTGCATCCTGGTGTGTCCTCTATAAAAGCCCTTGGACAGATGTACAAGGACACGTGTGCAAAGATATTCATTTCCGCATTACTTTAAACAGCCAAAGTGCGTCAACGATGGAAACATCCATCCATAGCGACTGGTTACATAAAACAACAGATCAGTATTCTGCCTTAGAAAAGAAGCCACTGGAGCTACATCAATCAGTACGGATAATTCTTGGGGCGCCGGGGCAGAAGAGAATGAACTGGGAGCAGGAGGCCTAAAGGAACATCAACTTTATCTGAAATGTCTTTCCTAAATTCAAAAAAAGACTTAAAGCAAACGTGATAAATAAAGTATTCATCATTTTCAATTCTGAGTGACGGTACACTGGTACTTGTTGCAATGTTCTCTCTCCTTTTTGAAAAGCTCTCAAAAGGAAAACCGCAGGAAAAGAAACAAAAACGGTGGGAATATCTTTAGTAAGAAGAGAATGAGCACATTTAAAGGCACTTAATTTTTTTAGCGGTCAATCAAAATTGGCAAGTTCAAGGGCACTTCATCTTTAAGAGCCGCTGGCTGCTGCACTCTGTGTTCCTGCGGTCTATTGACCCACGCTAGACACTCTGTGTGGGGCTATGTCTTACATCTTCCGTTTCCCACTGTACACAAAGACCAGCTGAGAGAGGCACCAGATAAGTGCTTGTGGAATAAGGAAAGGAGAGGTGCTCCATATACACAATTGATTGCATCAATAACAATAGATAGTGTTGATTAATGGCCTACGGTAACCCAGAAACCTAATTATGATCATCCCTGCTTACAGATGAGGAGACTGCCCTCAAAGAGAGGTTTAAAGTCTGGGCCGACAGCCAGGAAGCTGGTTAGTTGCAGAGCCACAATCCATACCCAGCGCGAATGGCTCCAAAGCCTGTCTCTTTCCAGAGCTCAACAAGGCTTCCCTACAGCCCTTGCACCCAGGGCACCCCTGGACAGGTGGGTGCTCAAGACCCGTTTGTTGACTGGGTTCAAAAAATGAGATACAAACCAAGTAGTTTATCTAGTCGTTAAAAGATTTCCCTTCGGAAATGGAGCAGCAAAATGAGAGCAGAGGGTGAAAGGCTGTCTTCTACACCCGTTCTGGGAAACTCGGGTGAGGGAGTCACCCACTGACCCCAGAGCCATCAGCTCCTCACTCACTCTCTACCAGGGATCAGGCACTGGACTCGACACTGAATTCGATCAGGAAATCCTGCCCCAGCACAGCTTGCGGTCTAGAAGGGGAGAGCCTTCGGTCTTATGCCGTGATAGCAATAAAGATACACATTCAAAACATGGAACAAGCGGGCGACGGGGAGAAGGGCGCGCTGGGCAAGGGCTGGCGCTCCGGAGTCGGGCAATGCCGCATGAGTCTGTTCTGTCATCGACTAAGGAGGGTGATCTATTTGGAGCAAGTTCCACAACCTCTTTAGGTCTCAGTTTCCTCAAGTGTATGAACTGGGGGAGGAGCAGAGGGCGGGTGTGAGGCTCAAAGGAGGTGAGCGCTGGGCACGCATCCTTTAAAATGTGTGTGCTGCTCCTGTTATCATCACTATTGTTCTCGCTGGCTGGGAAGGTCAGGGGGTGCTGGGGGCAGCCCATCTCCCCCCTCGGCTCCCAGGGGCGGCAGTTGGCACCTTCCTTGCGGCCCCCCGGGCCTGCGTCCCTGTGGTCGCCCGCCGACTCCTCCACGCCCGGCTCCTGCGCGCAGCCCTGCTCCGCCGGCCCGTCGGCCACAGGCTCGGAGGCCTTGGGGTGCATGCTGGTTCCGGAAGCACCGAAAACCCCGTTCCGCGGGGTCGCTACCGCCCCCGGACCCGCCAGGGAGGCCCCGCTTTCCTTCTCAGCCGACCACTTGAGTCGTTGGCAGCTCAACGCTTGCCTCGTTTCCACGGCAACCGCCACGCACGCGCAGTAGGGTCGGCCCCCCGCACGTACGGACGCCGGAGGCGGGGCCCACAACGGCTCCGCCCCCGGCGCGCGCGCATGTCACGTGGGGT
>NC_043715.1:4062661-4086030 GCF_006229205.1 Suricata suricatta
GGCCCGCGGCAGTTGCGGCGGCGGTGACGGGGGCGGCGACGGGGGCGCGGCGGTGGCGGCAGTGACGGGGGCGGCGGCCTCGCGGCTCTGGTGGTACCGACTCGGAGACGGCGCCGCTTCTGCAGGTACCGTGCCCCCCGCACCGGCCTCGGGTCCGGACCACGCCGGGTCCCCCTCGGCCCGTCCTCCCCAGTGAGCCCCGCCACGCCCCCCGGGACCCTCGGACCCCTTCGTCTCTCCGTTCCCTCGGACCCCCGCCTCCGCGCCCCTCCTTCCAGACTCGTCCCTCAGCCCCACGGCGCCCCTTCCCAACTCCCATCCCGGCGTCGCAGCCGGGGTACCCCCGTTCTGGGCCCGCCCCCTCCCCGTGGACCCCGAAGGTCTGGGGCCCCACCCACCCGAGCCCCTCTGGCCGCAGACCCTCGCTAGCCCGGTGCTCCTCGCGGGGTCCGGGAGTCACCCCTTTGTGCGTGCTCTTTTCTTCTCATTTCGGAAGGACTTGGAGTGGGATTTGTTGTCGTCTTTGTTCTGAATTAGGAGTAATTGGGAACACGGGAGCGCCGCAAGAAAGGCCATCCCCGGGTCCTGAAGCGCGGTGGTTTGCTCGGCGTGGCTGGGCGCTGCCAGGTGCTGGAGGGGAAGGGTTCCGGAGACGGGTGAGGCTGGCCCGGGTTCGGACGAGCGAGCAGTCCCCGAAGGCCTGCAGCCCGCGGGGTGACGCCAGCCGGATTCCCGTGGTGGGGGGGGGGGGGAGCGGGTCTCCCAGTGGGGTGGCCGGCCAGGGCTCTGGATTTTGTTAGACCTTGATTCGGATTCCCGTGAGGTCCTGGGTATGTCACTTTAACCTCTCTCAGCCTCAGTTTCCCCCTCTGTAAACTGGGGGTGTTTATAACTCTGCCTTCTGACACTAGTGAGAAAACAGTGAGGTGTCCGGGATAGAGCCCTTAGGGGACACTTCTGCCTAGAGCCACCTCTTGATCTAATTCGCGGCCACTCCAGACAGCCCACAGCTCACTTAGAATACTGAGTTATAGCAGCTAATCGCTAACGTTTAGTGAGCACTTAAGTTCAGGCACCGTTGGAGATGCTTTGTAAGTATGACCTCATGTAATTCTTGTGATCTCGGGCAGGAACTATTCTGCCCGTTGTTTACAGGTAAGCAAGTTCACCTTCACCCAAGACACAGTCTTAGGAAGCGGCTCCAGGAAGTCTATTTTCAGTGTCTGTGGTTTCAGTCACTACAGTAATATTCCAGGACCATAGTGTTCGTAGTGTTTTTGTTTTTTAGTAGATATTAAAAACGGACATGAAATTCATATTACGTGAAATTCACCGTTCGAGATGTTAGCTGTTTCAAAGTGTGTTCTCCGTAGCCGCATATTCGCTATCCCCAACCATCACCACTTTTAAATTCCAGAACATTCTCATCATTCCAGAAAAAAAATCCTACCCCATTAAGCAGTCACTCCCCATGCCCATGCCCCTGTGCCCTGGCAACCCTAATCCACTTTCTGTCTCTGGATCTGCCTTATCTAGATAGTTCATATGGATCGGATCGAATGGTTTGTAGCCTTTGGCATCTGGCTTCTTTCACTGAGCAGAGTGTTTTCAAGGTTTGTGTAGCAGACGCTCTTTTTTTTTTTTGAGAGAGAGAGAGTGTGAGCAGGGGAGGGGCAGAGAGAGAGGGAGGCACAGAATCCAAAGCAGGCTCCAGGCTTTGAGCTGTCAGCACAGATCCTGACGTGGGGCTCGAACCCACGAACCGTGAGATCATGACCTGAGCCGAAGTCGGATGCTTAACCGACTGAGCCCCCCAGACATTGTTTTTATTGCTGGCTGATACTCCACTATGTGGACAAGACCACATTTTGCTCATCCATGCATCTGTTGATGGACGTTTGGGTTATTTCCGTGTAGTAGCTGTTGTGACTAGTGGTGCTGGGACCGTGGCTGCGCAAGTTCCTTTGGGGCCGTGCGTTGTCAGGGTGTATGCCTAGGAGTGCGTGCCCGTTACTTTATTTCCTGTTGCACAAACGGAGACCTGAAACCCAGGACCGTTGGATCTTGGATGAGGCCTCCCATGTTCTGGTCTTTCCACTGAGCTCCCTGTGAACTCAGGTTAGCAGTAGCCTCAGAATTGGCAAAGGGAGGCAAGGAAATTCCAAAAAGTCATGATACGCCAATAATAACTTGGTCGAAGTGCTGACCCAAAGGTTGAGAAGCTACTTTCATTTTTTTTCTCTTCAAGAGTGAAATCTGAGCTGTGAACATGAAGCAGTATTTGCTTCTGTTTGTTAAACAGATACTGTGTGTGCGGCGTTGTGCCAGGTGCTGAGGAGGGCGGCTAAAGACGGGTGCGGGCCCGGCCTCACACGTCACCGGGCTGCGTGAGAATTAAAGACGCACATCGGAGACGCAAAATGGTGCCACGTTTGTGAAAAGGATATGGGGGGGAGCGTGTTTCTGACTTGGGGCTGGGCGTTTCTGGAGTGAAGCGCACCACAGCACAGACCGTACGGGAAAAGATTGATAAATTTGATTACGTTGAAATCAGGACATTCAGATCATCAAAAGCACCAAAAAAAAAAAACACACCATAAAGAGACAAAAACATACAGAGAGGCAGTGGCTGGAATATAGTACGGAAAGGAAGACGACGCGGTAGAAGTGAGGGTGAAAGCGAGGAACAGGCAGTTCACAGGCGCAGAGCCTCACGCAGCACAGAAGCCTCCAGGGATGCCGTCAGCCTTGTGCGGAATCAGGAAACGTAAATTAAAACCGTAGCTCGCGTTTCACAGTCACCCTGGGGCGGAGGGTGAACCGGCCACTGTGGAGGGGCAGTGTGAACTCACACTCAACGATGGGCGTGGGGATCGGGCACACCCCTCCGAGGGGCTCTTGCACACGTGCTGGGGGGGTGCACCAGAATGCGCGTGGCAGCTCTGTTCATAGTTGTCAAGCCAAAAGAAGCCCAACCCAAACGTGCATTGGCGACAGAACAGGCATTTGCGTCGTGGTACGTTGGTGCCAGAACATGGTGTGCAGCAGCGACAAGTCTGACCGAGGCTCCAGGAGTTTGGTCGAGTCTCGGAAGCACCGTCGAGTGAGAGAACTAAGTCACCAAAGCGTAGACATGCTGTGATTCCTTCACGTAAAGTTCAAAACCAGACAAAACTGACCGCTTTCTGTCAGAATCCGTGCTGGGGTAAAAGTACAACCTTTTTTTTTTTTCTTAAGGGCAAGGGAATGGTGATGTCAGAGTTCAGGAGGGCGGCTACCGCCAGGGTGGCGGAAGGGGGTACGATCGGGGAAGAAGCAAGGGGGGGCTTCTGAGCAGTCTCTTGGGAAGCGGGTGGCCGCGTGGGGGTCTGTGAGTCTCTGAACTGCGCGTCATGGGTTGGACAACTGGAGTGGTTTTCAATTCTTTTTTCAAGTTACAGAAAAATTAGTTTTTTAGATGCATCTCCTGCTCTCCGGGGGCCTGTGCCATAGTCGGGGAACCAAGAGATGAGGAAGACAGTTGAGCAGAACGCAGAGCGGTGTGGTAAGGGCTGCGTGGGTAAGACAGACAGACAGGAACTCAGGGACTTGGTGCAGGAAGCCTAGGAAGGAGAAGGAAGCGGTTGGGGCTCCCCTCCATCCCGAGGTCTGGCGTGTCCTCAGTGTTGTCCGTGAGCGGTGGCATTGAACTGGGGTCCTGAGCCGGTCTCGGGAGGGCGGATGGGATTTGAGTGCAGAGAGCAAGACAGACGGAGGCTCTGTGAGAGAGGTAAGAGACCTGTGAAAAACCGTGAATGACAGTGAAGTCCACAGCCCTGGAAGTTCACGGAA
This sequence comes from Suricata suricatta, assembly GCF_006229205.1. NCBI lineage: Eukaryota > Metazoa > Chordata > Mammalia > Carnivora > Herpestidae > Suricata > Suricata suricatta. The sequence continues at coordinate 4,066,493 of NC_043715.1, forward strand.
AAGCTGGACAGCGCCGGCCGTTGATGGGGACCGGGCCGTGGGGGGACTCGGGACCATCCGAGGAGGCTCTGAGGCTGTTTTCTGGATCCCGTGTGCACTAGAAGGTTGTGCTTTAAGGGATGTGCAGGATTTGCAACTTGTCTGTTTACTGTCCTGAAACCTAGACTTGATGGTCTATTTTTCCTTCCGTCCATCCATCCATCTTAATGTCCTATTGTTGCTGTTACAGATCACCACAAACGTAGTGGTTTAGAGCAGTGCAGATTCATTCCCTCACGGTTGTGGAGGTCACAGTCCCGCTGGGCTGACGTGAGGTGTCAGCAGGCTCTGTCGCTCCCGGAGGCTCTGTGTCCTGCCTTTGGCAGATGCTTGGGGTGCCTGCACTCTCGAGATAACCCCTGGCCCCGTCGTCAAATCCAGCGGCCTGGCGTCTTTAAATCCTGCTCTGTCTCCTTGACCCTCACTTCTTGACCGCGTGTCCTCTGACTCTGACCTCCTGCCGCCCTCCTGTAAGGACACGCGTGAGCACAGCCGGCCCACCCGGACCATCCAGCATCGTCTCCTCAGCTCGACGCCCTTAACTTCCTTACGTCTGCAGAGGCCTCTTTGCGTGGGAGGCGATGCACTCCTGAGGCTTGAGGCTTGGGATGGGGACGGCTCCGGGGGTCATTATTCAGCCCGCCTGCTGCATTCGGTGGTGCTGGAACGGCCTTTTCCCATCGCGCTTGCTTCATTGTCCTGGAAAACGATTGGGCCCGGCTGTGACGGTCACCCAGGCCGCGCTCGTTTAGGTAATGTGGTGAAGTCGGTGTTTCAGCCGAGACTTGTCTCTCAGAACTCTAGGTTCACGGGGGTGTTTGCGTGAGGTTTGCCTGTCGTCTTCACTGCTAAGTCCCGTCAGCTCCCCTCCGGGCCGGGGAGGATGTCACTGGCCACGGCAGTGCTTTCAAGAGGGGACTTTGCTCTGTGCATTTGTGTTTGTTTTTTTTTTAAAGCAGCCCCCCACCCCATGCCCAGCATGGAACCCAATGCGGGGCTTGAACTCACAGCCCTAAGATCAAAACCTGAGCTGAGATCAAGAGTCAGATGCTTAACCGAGTGAGCCCCCCAGCCACCCCACTGTTTGCAGTTTGCACCCTAATTTTCCCATGGTGCTTTTGTATTTGCTGTATTAACCTTTAGAGCAGTTTTTTTTTTTTTTTACAAGGCTTGTTTTAGGACTTGTCTGGGTAGCAAAAAAAGTAGAATTCATAGTAAAACTGAGAGAGAGACACGGATTCTCGTATACTCCCTGCTCCCCACATGCAGGGACTCCCCCATGGTCAACATCACTCCCCAGAATGGTGCCATTTTTTTTAATGTTTGTTTATTTTTGAGAGTCAGAGAGCACAACCGGGTGAAGGGCAGAGAGAGGAGAGAGAATCCCAAGCAGGAACTGCACGGTCAGCATGGAGCCTGACGCGGGGCTCGAACTCACGAACTGTGAGATCATGCCCTGAGCTGAAATCGAGAGTCAGACACTTCACTGACTGAGCCACCCAGGCGTCCCAGTACTTGTTTTGTTTTAGTTATTTAAAGTTTATTTATTTTGAGAGCACAGTTGGGAAGGAACAGAGAGCCAGACAGGGAGAGGGAATCCTAAGCAGGAACTGCTCTGTCGGCCCAGAGCCTGATGCCGGGCCCGAACTCGTGACTCATGAGATCATGCCCTGAGCTGAAATCCAGACTTGGACCCTTAACTGACTGAGCTTCCCAGGCGCCCCCACTCTTTTTTTTTTTTTTTAAATCAAGGCTGACCCTACACTGAACATCATAATCATCCAAAGTTCATAGTTTACTTAAGAGACTTTTACGTGTTTATGAATGAGCCCTGGTGGATACACCTTGTAGGAGTAGAAAATGCCTAACAGATGACGGGGAACTGCCCCTCTCCCTTCTGACTTTTCCCCCACCTGTTTCTCTCCTGTCTTGTTCACTGATGAGTTAGTTTTCTGTAGAAGCAAGAAAACAGAGCTTCATAATAGGTTTTACAAGCCGACTGTGTAAGGGTGAGAATTTGAGGGTTTCAGTGTTGCTTTCTCAATGGGTTTTTCTAAGTTTTAGGCTAATACCTAAAATGAACTAGTCAGACCTTCAAAGCAAGTTAAATGCAGCTCAGTAGGCTTTTAGACTTAAATGTGTAATAAGCTCTCTCAAACCTGGGTTTCCGTGAGGTCTCCTGGCCGCTAATGGCTTTGGGGAAGTCTTCGTTTCTTCTTTCATTAGAAAGACGTTACTTTCCATCATGTACCACTTATGAAGGGTGGGGGAGACGGTTGAGAGAAGACGGAGTCAGGAACATCTGATTTCCTGTTATTTTCCATTTATGGTCCATCTGGGCGCGAGCGAACACTACGTGTCTGAGACACAGCGAGAGCCCGTGCGCTCTCACCTGAGGCCGCCTCGCCCCCATCTGGAAGGACCAGGGTTCAGGGCCCCTCGCCGCCAGCCCGCACCGCCACAGCCGCCGCCCTCTGCCGCCAGCCACCTTTCCAGCAGCCCCGATTAGCCCCCTCCTTTGCCATAAGGAACTTAGTCCACATGCTTCTGTTTGCCGTAAAGGCCTTTTCACAATCTAGCCTTTCCTTCCCAGCCCCCTTCCCACCCCTTGGGGCGCTTCCTGTGCTGCAGGCCCGTTGCACTTGTCACATTTCCCGGCGTCTGGACCTTTTGCAGTGCTGGGCCCTTGCCTCCTCTCTGCCCGAGAAGGTCTCCTACCCTGTCCAGCAGGGCCCTCGCCACACTGCGCTGGATGGCTCTGTTCATCTTGCGGTGAATTCCTTGTGCGCAGGGACGGCAGGTGCTTCGTTGTGAAGGGTCCTCCGTGTTTGACGTTTGGTTCTTCATTGCTGTTTGAGGAGTTCGGTTTTCCTGGTAGACTTGCCTACAGACCGGTGACCACACGTCTTTAGACTTCCTGGCAGTATTGTTATTCATAAATTGACATTTGACTTTGTTGGTCTTCTGTGAGTTTGGTGGATGTGAGTCAGCTCTCTCCATCGTAAGCTGCGTCTGGGGAGTGATGACGTTGCATTTTTGTCCCTCAGGGCTGTAGACCGGACCTAGAGCGTGTCAGCCCTCTGAGTCTCTGTGATTAAAAAACCAGCAAACCACCACCAATGGAGCAACGGCAGTGTATCGTTAAGGTCTCTGCCTCTGGGGGAACTGTGATGTGAAATATCATTTCCGTAGCCCTGTGTCCGGGCGTTGGAGGGGAGTCTGACGGTAGCGCCGGGAAGCCGGACCACGCTGGGTCCACAGCCCCGGAACGCGCCGCTGTCACCTCGCCTCTGCAGTGCCGCGTCTTCCTGCTGCGCCTGAGATCGAGGGCCTCGGTGGGTTTGGCACACGGGGCATCTCAGCCCACAGGGGGCCAGGGAAGTTTGCTTGGGGGTCCCTCCCGCGCAGAGGAGGCTGAGAGGGGAGCTGAAGCCAGGTAGTGTGGCCTTGTGTCGCAGCTGGCTGCCGAGCTCCTGCTGTGGGCCGCGGGCTGTGGAAGGTGCTGGAAGAACACAGAGGACCAAAGTGTGGCCTCAGCCCTGGAGATCTCAGCCTGCAGGGGGGCTTCAGAAGCAAAATGGTTTGAGACCGTGTCTGGGGTGGAAGGAGAGGGATCCTGAAAGCACCTGCCCCACGCATGGGCACAAGGCACTGCCACGCACTCCGCAGGCCGCTTCCTTCCGCCACCTCCGCCAGCCGGTCCCATGGTGCCGTGTGCCTGGGTGCAGGCGGGCGGCCAAGTCCCCGGGACCGTGGAGTAGAGGCACCAGGGCTGTGCAGGGGTGGGTGGAGGAGGGTGGTTTCTGGGGAGCAGACAGTGGGGCCCCAGGGAGGCTGGGTGGTCACCAGGGGTAAGGCTGGCCGGTCCGCTCACCCCTACCCCCCCCCCCCACCAACCTGCCTGTTCCGGGGCTGCGTCCCAGCCCCTGGGGTCCCTGCAGAGTGTATCTCCCCCAGCTCCTGGAGCTGGGCTGTTCCCACGTCGTGACGTGCGCCGTAAGACAGAGGTTTGGGCTGACAGTGGGTGTCCGCCGTCCTCGGGGTGCGGACACGCTCCGCTGCCTGCACCGGGATCCCGGCCCGGCGACTCGGGTGTCGTCTTACTTTCAACACCTTGCTCTTCGGTTTGTGTAGTTTCCCTGCTGAGCCGTGAGGGCAAAAGGAAGGACCGTTTCACGTTAGCTTTTGTTCGCAGGTGGGGGCCGAAAGGGGACAGAGCAGCGTATTCCCGAGGGGCTGGAGCTGGCAGCCAGGAGGTGACACGACACCAGGGTAGGTGATGGCCTCGGCAGAAGGTCCTGAGCCTTCTTTGCGGTCAGGCACCTGTCGCCAGAGCTTTTCTTCACAGATGTCCAGATTCTTGGAACAAATCGTGTTGGAGATTGAGGGGAGAGGACGTGCCGTACACAGCGTCCCGTTAGTGCGAGGCCATGCGGGAGTCACACCTGCCCGTCTCTTTGGCTGGAACCTCCTTACGTGGCCTCCATGCAGCTGATTTCCCCCCGAATGTTGCTTTGGTGACGACCCAGTGGATCTCGATGCATAGAATTTAAATTCTCACGGTGTTGCAGTGTCTTAGATATACACCACCTGGATTAGGAGAAGAAGAGATGTAATATTCGAAGGTTCCGGATTCTTTGATGTAGTTTTGTTATTCTTAATTTTATGACGTTTTGTTGGAAAAGCAGTAGTGGATACGAGTATTATTTTTTGCATTTACCTTCCTCGTGGCTTAGCATTTGACTAGTTAGGGCCGAAGGCGCTTGCACACTTTAAAAACAGTATTTCAGGAATTTCCACAAGTGGAGGTTTAACGTGGAGGCTCATCATTGTGTTCTGACAGGAAGTTAGTGGTTGGGTGCCTTCTCTGAGATCGTGCAGGTGCCGCTGCTGAGCGGCCGCAGCCCTTGTGAACAGCTTGGGAGCACGCCGGGTCAGGGGCACATCCCACCAGCCACCTGCCTCAGCAGGGACCCCCGGGGAGGGTGGCGCGACACTCCCCTGACTCCAGCGTCTGGAGCCTCGGAGGGGCACCCGTGGGCCACGGGGGCAGCGGGGACACGCTTGAGACACGACCCGACTCTGAATGTGCCTCAGAGGCCAGCGGCCTTCCGCGTGGGAGACCGACCGGCACGAGGAAGGACATCGTCTGCCCAAATTCTGTTGATCTCGATACTTCCTGTGTCGGGAAATCTCAGCCAGCGTAGTTCACGGAGAAGAATTAGCCCAAAGGAGCGTTTAATTGCCCGTAACCGTTGTGAAGCACTTGGTGTGCGTCCTTAATGAAACTTGGAGTGTTTGCTCTTCACGGTCCATTTTCTCATTCTTGTTGAAGCAGGCACCTGTCTGTGAGCAGAACCCCAGTTTATGGCGTTACCGGTAGGTGATGAGACGGGCCAGCTGCAGTGTTTGGGGGTTATTTGGGGAGAGCATTGCTTTCAGGCCATGGCAGCTGCTTCGTTGGCGACCTGGTGGCCGGGGGACAGCTCCCCGTATCCGTGCTGTGGGGCTTTGGGCCCCCGCTGCCCGTTCATCTCCTCCGTTGTCTCTCCTGTTTCTTTGTGTGAGCTGTTGGCTTGCAGTCCGGATTACACGTTCACAGATGTATCCGCTGGTGTATATTCACATACCCATCTGCATCCAGCAGGTTTTCCATTACTTTACGGGCCTTTTAGCACAGTGCGCTGTCGCTCCTGGACCGGCGGGCGCCGCTTCCGCAGCTGATTGGTTTTCTCCTGTGTCGCTCGGTTTCTCTCTGTGGAACTGACTGAGCTCCGATCACATGGCAGTGGGGTGGGCGGGGATTCACTCATTCTTCCTTAAGCTTAGGCCTATTTTTGATGCTTTTTGGGGGGATTTTCTTAGTTCAGGAATGTTTTTTTTCTATTTTGGCGGGACTTCTAAAGAGGGCCATTCCCAGAAATGTTCTGTGTGTTTTGGATTAAAGTCATTTGCCTTTTATGTAATAAATGCCTTGTCCTTGTGTTTGTGCATTTGAGTTCCTCTCATTTGCAGTCTCTCGTGGTCTCTTTGACCTCCTGCCCCTCGCAGTCAGCACACAGCTGGATCTGGCCTCAGCAGCCCCCAGGTCTAGTCTAGGACCAAGTTTATCAGCCTTGGTAGCTCCTGGCCTTCGTCTGTCCCAGCAGCGTCATGTCCCATCACGGGCACATGCAGACCGGTTCGTATGGGATTTAGAACTGTTTTGTCAGGGGCGCCCGGGTGGCTCCCTCGGTTGAGTGTCCGACTGCGGCTCAGGTCGTGATCTCACGGTTCACGGGTTCGAGCCCCGCGTCCGGCTCTGTGCTGACGGCTCGGAGCCTGGAGCCTGCTTTGGATTCTGTGTCTGCCTCTCTCTCTGCCCCTCGCCCGTTCACACTCTGACTCTCTCTCTCTCAAAAGTAAATAAATGTTAAAAAAAATTAAATGAATACAAAAAAAGAAGAAATGTTTTTGTTAAATGGCCTTCTCTTTTCTGGGGTACAAATTAATTAACTCTTCTGTGAATCCTTAGCATCTGCCCTGGTACCTGGAACATAGTGGGGTCTTTGTGAATGCCTGCTGCATGGATACTTACGAGAGTGAGTCGTGTTGCACTCTTTGTGGAGATGTAGGGAGCAGGCAAAGGTGATGGTACTGCAGTGACCTCAGCAAGATGGAGGCATCCTGCTCTGTTGTCAGTTAAGAAAACCAGTGCTGGGGCACCTGAGTGACTCAGTTGATTAAGTGTCTGACTTCCGCTCAGGTCACCATCTCACGGTTCGTGGGTTTGAGCTCTGTGTCCGGCTTGGTGCTGACAGCTCAGAGCCTGGAGCCTGCTTCTGATTCTGTGTCTCCCCCTCTCTCTCTGCCCCTCCCCGACTCGTGCTCTGTCCCTCTGTCTCTCAAAAGTAAATGTTCAAAAAAAATAAAAAAAAAAAAAGAAAACCAGTTCCTCGGGTTTGGGGAGTATCTCTTCGTAAATATATGTTTGTGTATATTATTTATCCATAACATAATTTATGTGAACGTTTATTACACTCAGTTTTGGCTCAAATGGATTGTAAGCTCTTTTTGGCCAAGGCGGTGTCTTAATTCTGCCTCTGTTTCTTCGGCTCGCTCTCGGCGTGGGTGGTGGGCCTCTGCACTGGCTGATTCGAAGAAAGCAAAGAAGTAAACACACCTCTCAGCTGTTCCATGAATTAGAAGTCTGTCTGTCACTGTGCTGGGCGAGGCGTTTTTTTTAGGGCGCAGAGCATATTGTGTTTATCTCTGTATCTACAACATGGAGCGCAGAGCCTGCATTTTTGTAGGAATTTGATTGCTCTTGGTAGTTATGTTGACTAATCTTCCTCAGACAAGAAGGACTTCATAAGCCACTGGATGCTAATGAGATTATAAATTGATTGGATCCATGGGTTACATGCATTTGAAACATTACTGTTACTTGGATGCATGATTATGAAGCTCTGACATCTGTAGATGTCTGTCTTCATCCAGACTACGCGGGTTCCTGCCACCTGAGGAAACAAAGCTGCTCTCCCCCCGCAGGCTGCCATGGCTGCCGCTGACAGCTTCTACCTCTTGTATCGGGAGATCGCCAGGTCCTGCAGTTGCTACATGGAGGCGCTGGCCTTGGTTGGAGCCTGGTATACGGCCAGAAAAAGCATCACCGTCATCTGTGACTTCTACAGCCTGATCAGACTGCATTTCATCCCGCGCCTCGTGAGCAGAGCGGATCTGATCAAGCACTATGGAAGCTGGGCGGTCGTGAGCGGTAAGGACTGCTACCCCGGGAACAAGACAGCCCTTCCTGTTTGTGTTTTAAGTGTTTTAAGCCTTGCGCGAGGAGTTCCTGAGTTTGCGAAGTTTTCCCGGGGAGCACAGTTCCGTTGTGATCGCGCTCGCGTTTTCTCACCGCGCTCATCTCGGAAGGACTGTCCTGTGACGTTCTGCTCCCCTGTGCCCGTCCCGCCCCAGCCCACCTTCCCACCTCTTGCTTTTCCTTTGCCTCTGTGGGGAAATTGTCCTTAGAAACTGTCACCACTTTCAGAAATGCTTCCCTTAAGTAAAATTGTATCTTGATGTATCATTGTCCTGGGAAAGTACCTCCCGGCAGCTTGAACACTGTTTCTACTGTGATTCCCAGTCAGCTCGGTGAGCCTGAAACTGCCCTTCTGAGTTTATTTCTAGCTGACCCCTTCTCTGCGTGACCCTGGCAATGGGGTATTTTTAAGGCTCGCTGGGAGGGTTGCTGGAGCGACCTTGCTCACGTGCCCCGACCTGTGCCGCAGGCGCCACGGACGGGATCGGAAGAGCCTACGCCGAGGAGTTGGCGAGCCGCGGCCTCAACATCGTCCTCGTTAGTCGCAACCAAGACAAGCTGCAGATGGTTGCTAAGGACATTGCTGACACCTACAGCGTGGAAACCGACATTATAGTGGCTGACTTCAGCAACGGCCGCGAGATCTACGACCCGATTCGAGAAGCCTTGAAGGACAAAGACATCGGCATCCTGGTGAATAACGTGGGCGTGTTTTATCCCTACCCCCAGTATTTTACTCAGGTCTCCGAGGACACGCTGTGGGACATCATCAACGTGAACATCGCCGCGGCCAGTGTGATGGTCCATATCGTGTTACCGGGGATGGTGGAGAGGAGGAAGGGCGCCGTGGTCACCATCTCTTCCGGCTCCTGCTGCAAACCCACTCCGCAGCTGGCTGCGTTTTCCGCTTCTAAGGTAACGGGCTCCCGACTGGAAAATGAGATCCCAAGGCCGCAGGACGTGTGTTACGTGCTTTGGTCCAGGCTGCTGAGCTCTGCGTCAGCAGCTCGTATTCACTTATGTTGTGTGTTTTCCTGAAATGGTAGGAAGCGAGCCTTTTTTCTCCTGATTTTTCTTCCATGTTCCTGCCCAGAGTAAGTCTTTACCCCTGCTCCGCTTTCACAGGCTTATTTAGACCACTTCAGCCGAGCACTGCAGTATGAGTATGCTTCCAAAGGGATCTTCGTACAGAGTCTCATCCCGTTCTGCGTGGCCACCAACGTGACCGCGCCGGGCAGCTTTCTGCACAAGTGCTCGTGGTTGGTGCCTTCGCCGAAAGTGTACGCGCATCATGCCGTTTCTACCCTCGGCATTTCGAAAAGGACCACAGGATACTGGTCCCATTCTATCCAGGTAACCGCATGCGCTCAGCTCTTGTGATTAGGTCAGTGCACTCTGGACCTTTCTACGTGACACATGGCAACGTGATGGAAACCTGCTGCTGAAACAGGAGGCCCGCAGATCCTGATTCTTAAACCTGCCCCTCTCAGTGGTTCTGGTGATCGCTAAATTCTCTTCTGTGAAATTATTATTTTCTTTAAGAACATCATAATCTGCGTGACCCCCCTAAGGCAGAAGATACATTGCTTTAATATAGGATGGCAGCAGTATACAAATACCAGTACTTACGGGGGGTTTCAGAGTAACAAAGATTCCAGTAGTGGTCGAGAGGGTGCCTCTGAGTCAGCAGTGTGACCCACGGACGTAAAACCAGAGTCGGTCTGTCCGCACACAACCGTGGGGCTGGCCGAGGCCTCAGGCATTCCGGGACGCGTGTGTGCCAGACGCATGGACTTCCCGTTGGGTTTGCTGCTCAGGCGTCACAGTGGCGTGCGCCCTCGGGGGCTGAAAGAGTGACTTGGTCGTTTGAAAGTTTGGTTCCGCGTATTCGGTGGAGAGCGCGTGGTTTGTGAGAGCAGACTTGGGCAGTCAGCAGGCGCGCCCTCGTCTAGAATTGTTGCTCTTTGATTCGTAGTTTCTCGGTTACCAAGCAAATAGTTTTCCGACCGTTCCTGTATAAGGATTATTAAATTGGCCATCACCAAATACTCAGGTAAGTCAATCAACTGTTTTTACTTTTATCAAAAGATTTGGCTAAAACGTCCTTTAACAGGTGGGGTTTTGTTTAGGCGGTTATCTCCAGGCCCCTCACCCTGGAGGAGAGCAGAGAAGCGCAGCCCAGGCGTTCTCGAAGGCACCGGACGTGGGCTCTGTGAGAAACTAGGCCCCAGCCGGGCCGAGGCTTCGCGCTGGGGGACGTTTGGACTGCGTTTGTAAAACACCCACATTTCCATGGTCATTAGTTTATTTTTCTGCTCAGAAAACTTATTAATTTAATTCCTAGAGTGGTTGTTTGTACAAACCTGTTCAGACTTTATATTGTTGTCTGTTTTCGTTTTTATTTTACTCAAATTATGTTCAGCATTATCACTTTTGTCTTTTTCTTTTTAAAATCCTTTTATTTTTTCCGAGAGAAAGGGGGAGAGAGAGAGCATGTGAGCGCTCACGAGCCGGGGAGGGGCAGAGGGAGAGACCCTGAAGCAGACTCTGCGCTCAGCGCGCAGCCTGATGTGGGGCTCCGCCTCAGAGAGATCATGACTTGAGCCCAAATCAGGAGTCAGCCGGTTATCCAGCCGAGCCACCCGGGCACCCCACTTTTTTTGTTTTCAATTGTACAACAAAGGTCTGATCGTTGATCACTGTTTTGTCCATAGTCGGATTCCCTGATAGCTTGGGACGCTGTGACTTTTCTTTTGTAACAATCATTGTCTCTTCTGAATATGGTTTTCTCAGCTTGTAAAGATCAGATTTTGGTAGGATTTCCCTCCTCCGTCAAGCATTCGTCCCTAAGGAGTTTCCCGGGTGAGGTTTGACGCGCCCCACCTGCCGTCCGTCTGAAGTGTCCTCTGTGCTCCTTGTCGCACGTCGCCTTCCACGTGTCGAATTGAGTGAGAGCGATAGACTGTGTCCGGTTTCGAATCTTGGGAATCTTTGGTGGCTTTGACGAGATCTCATGCAGAGTGTGCGCTGCGGGAGTGGCCGGGGGGGGGGGGGGGGGCCCGGAAGCCTGTGCTACACGGATGCGGCGGCGGCAGGGGGGTTGGGCCTGCGGAGGGAGTTGTATTTGCCAGTCCGGTTACGGCAGCAGGGACGTGGCTGTTCGTGGGTGCCGGGGGGAAGGGCTGTGCAGAAGAGCAGCCCCAGCCAGGCTGGGGGCCGGGGGCCTGGGTGCCGGGGTGCCAGGGGTGGGGGCGGGACCAAGCACCCTGGACGGGAGGTGACATGGGCTTGGGGACCCTGAGGAAGCTGTGGAGGCCAGGAGGGGCTGCTGTCCCGTGGCTCCCGTGAGGCAGGGGCTTGCCCAGCGAGGAGGTCTGAAGTGAGTGGGGGTGGCAGGGGGGAGCGTGGGGCATTGCGGGCGGGAGAGTGACTCTGGCGGGAGCTGCTGCCGGGACAGCCTCTCCGGTGATCTCACAGCCCTCTACTGAGAACGCAGTGTGTGCAGTGTGTTCACTGACGGCTGCTAAGTGTGTAGACGGCTCTGTTCGATGCGCTCGCAGAGGTCGGCGGGGGAAGGCGTCCTCACTCCCCCCACCCCCGCCGGGTCATGGGTGTCCGCAGAACCCCCTCCCACCCAGGAGGAGAGCTGGCTCGTGGCTGCGCCCCTTCTGCTGGCCTGGCATCCATGGAGCCAAATGACAGCATCTGCCCTGTGCTAGCTAGGGGTCTTGACGATTTGCAAGCAAAAGATGGGAAACAAATGATTTGGACTTAAAACGGCTGGAAAGGAGTCTAGCGTCTTCCCTTTAGCTGTTGACTAGTGACCAGCACTGATCTGGGAGCTCTCCTCATCTGCAGAAGCGGCACCAGCGCTGTCGGCGGCCTCGCAGCCGATGGCTTCCCGTCTCTGGTCCTTGGCACGAAGGCCAGGGACGCTCCGGTACTTGTTAGGCTGAAAAAGCCATTAACCTGACCGTTGGGCCAGTAAGGGTCTTGCTCAGGAGTGTGGGGGCTGTGCTCCCGGGGGCCGGCGGGCCAAGCCGCAGGGCGTCTGAGCTCTCTGCTCTGCCTTGCTCCCCGCTTTGCCGTATTGTCCCCCGCCTGTGTACACGTGGCTACTGGGAAAAGAAGACGTGGCATTTAGAGGGGAGGGGAGCTGGCCGGCGGTGAGAAGGCCCTGGCATTGCGAATGGAAATGTGGGTGAGGGTCCAGGGGAGGCAGGCTGGCAGCCGTCTCGGCCCCCCGCCCAGCCCAAGCTCTCCGCTGGCCGCCGGCCGCCAGCAGGAAAGGGGACGGTGAGCCACACAGCTTCCGCCTCGTTTCTCCCTTTAGAGTAACCCCTGAGGAAGGGCCCAGCCCAGGGACCTCGGGGCCTTTTCCGTCTCTTCCCGGCCCGTTTCTTACCTAGGTCCCACTCGTCCCAGTGCCTGAGGAATGTATGGTGTTAGCGGTTTTGCTGCCAGTAGAACATGTCCATTTGCCATTGACTTCCTCCTCTGGCTGCGGGTCCCCAAGTCTTAGTGACCAGCAGTCCCTGTGGGGGCGACACTGCATCCAGATCAGTTACTGTAGGCTTTTGTCCCGGGGGAGAAGCAGCTCCTTTCCTTGGCCTGCACAGTGGGTCAGGGTTTCTGAACATGCACAGAGCCTTCTAGAACTCAAGACCCAACCCTCCCTTCTCTCCCTCTCTCTCTCTCACACACACATATACACACACACACACACATATTCTCACTCTCCTTCTAAACAAGTAGATGGGTCGCTCCTTTAGTTTCTGATCTGTCGGTCCACAGGGGTAAAGCTGTCTCCTCCTCCATGAGCTCTTTGCACCCAGCTCTCTCCACGCCGCTACCCGCGTGCCAGGACACCCCCCCCCCCCCCCCCCCCGGACGAGTTGGAAGTGGTGCGCGCCAGTGACGTCTCCACACGTGGCACCTCAGGACACTGGCACAGTACACCCTGATGCTCGGCCCCTTGCAGTAGCCCATGGTCGGGAATGGGGCGAGACACAAGCAGACTGTGAGGTGCTGACCCCTTCCCCAGTAGTCCTCCCTTACCGGAGGGGATGCGTTCCGAGGCCCCCAGTGGGCGCCGGGAGCCAGGGCTTGAGCCGCACCCCGTAGAGACCGTGTGTTCTCCCGGATGGCTCACTCATGATAAAGTTTAACTTACAGATCAGGCACAGTAAGAGATTCACGACAATAATGATAAAGTAGAACAGTCATGACAATACACTGTAGTAAACGCTGTGTGACTCTGGTCTCTCTCTCGCTCAAAATATCTTACTGGCCTGCACTCACCCTTCTTGTGAGGACGTGTGAGTGCGGTCTCTCCGAAGATACCTTGCCGTGCGGTTCGCAGCCTCCTCGGTGTCGTGTGCGCCTCTGTGACAGGAGGGAGTGAGGTGGCAACGGCATCGGGCTGCCATTAGCAGGCAGTAAGTCAGGAGGATCAGCTGCTTCTGGACCACAGTTGACCTTGACTGTGGGTAACTGAAACCCTGGGAAGCACAGCCGAGACGGCAGGGGCACTGCTGGACCCGGAGGAGGGGCCCCAGTCCTGTGGCCGGTCCCCGGCGCCTACGTGTTTGAGTGCATCCCTGCTCTCAGGGGCCTCCTGACGACCGGAAGCGGACTTCTCGTATCTCCTTGGATGTAGAACCTTTTGCTCTAGAGCAGCCGCTCCTGGGAGGAGGATCCCAGGGCTTTCTCCACAAAATCCTGCTTTGCAAAGAGGTCCGAAGGGGCCTCAGCTGCATCCCCAGAAAGTTTCCCCTGCTCCTGGCCAGGGACTGGGCTCCTGTCTCTGAGATGGTGAGCAGGCCTTCTCTGGAACCTGCCGTGGACAGCTGTGGCCCACGGCTGTCATTCTGCCGGTCACAATGCTGGGACCCCCTCCTAGTCAGTATGGCTTCCCCGGAGTTGCAAAGTACCCTGGGTCTGGGGTGACCTCTGTTGTTCTCTTTCTGGTCAAGCCTAGACTGTTAGCACTTGTCGGCAGCCTTCGCCTCTCCCGCTCCCGCTCCTCAGAGATCAGGTGTCGTGTGCTTTCCCCGCGGAGCTGGCCAGGCCCCCCATCCATTTCCCTTCCGTACCGCACTAGTGCAGCTGCGGTCAGCATAGCGCAGGGTTTCTCCACCTTGGCACGGTTGGCATTTGGCGTTGAGTGATCCCTTGTCGTGGGGCTATCCTGGGCGTCCCTGGCGTTTAGGTCACGGGATGTCAGTAGCACCAGCACCCCGTTTGTGACGATCAGGAATGTTTCTAGACTTTGCCATATATGCCCCTGGGAGGCAAAATGCCGGGGGGAGTCCCTGGGACAGAGCGGCATCGGTAGGAGTCTCCCCCTGGGTGCCCAGGCCGTCATCCTCACCTCAGGTCTGCCCCACATCCCGGTGTTTTTGACTCCGTTCTCTTCTAATTTCACCCCATCCCGCCCTTCGAACTCTGGTTTTCTCACCCAGTACCAATCACGGATACGTTTGTCCATTTCAGCTGCCTTTCGGTCCTGGCGTGGCTTTGTCCTTCTCAACCCAATGAACGTACTGTTCATCTCATGTTGAGTAGAGACGGACTCGTTCTCCTGCGTGTGCGTCTGTCCAGCCTCGTCAGGGAGAGGGGTCAGTGGGTGGTGCGTGTGCACGTCGTATACCCGGCGTCTAGCATAGGTGCGTCTGCAGAGCCAGGTGTTTGGTACAGGAGCACCTGAGGGCTTTTTCTTTTCTTCATATTTAATTGGGTGACATTGTTGCGTAAAGTCATATACTGACACTGAAGTGTCTCTGCTTTGGATTCTAACCTTGTAACCCTTTTCTCTTTTCTTTTTAGTTTCTTTTTGCACAGTATATGCCTGAGTGGCTCTGGGTGTGGGGAGCGAATGTCCTCAACCGCTCTCTACGTAAGGAGGCCCTGTCCTGCAGCGCGTGAGGCTGCGCGAAGGTTTGGGCACCTGCGCCACAGCTCATGGGAGCCTGCAGCATTCCGGCGTCTGGAAGAACACATTTCCCTTCTGTATTTTATTTTATTACCGGGCAGTTAGCATACTGGTGACTCATCGTCTGCAGAGCACGCAGGAGACTTCTAGAGGATGAGGATGCTGTGGAGAAGCCTCCGGGGCCTCATCACATGGATGGTGCGGAAGTGAACACGGACTGAGGACTGGGGCCCGAGAACTGGTTGAGGGAACCTAAATTCTGATGCTTTCTTTTTTTTCCCTGCTAAAGCTGTCCCAAAGCCGTGCGACTTGTGTTGTTCTTCGAGCCACAGCAATCTGATGTTGAAATACAACGTGGCTTGTCAGCTCTCGTAGTTTCAAATTTTTTTTTTTAAGGGAAATTATTTCAGTAGATGAATTATAGTGTCGGTTTTCAAATGTTCATCAGGAAAGACCACGTCACAGTGTTATTTTGTAAGTAAGATTGCTGGAGTCATTGGCAGTACAACTCTGTATCCTACTGTCCAGCTCAGTTCACGTCTGAACATGCTGTTCTTCAGGCCGTGCTGCACTGGAGACCGTGCGTGTGTGTGTGTGTGTGTGTGTGTGTGCGCGCGCGCGCATCCGGGCAACTTTATTTATGGTTAAATTACTTTTGAAAATATGTCTTGTCAAGATGGCCTAAGGTGGACCCATGTGGGCTGTTATCACTCTAGATGACTCCTTTTCCTACTGAACAAGCCCACCCGATCATGTGTTACAGCTTTGCCATGTATATTACACATTCTGGTGTTGTGTTTTTTTAAATCTGCCGTGAAATTAATTCACTGCTAGATTTGGAGCTATAGTGGTTGACCCTCAGTCATCGCTTGATTTATAATTACTGTGGATAAGTAGTGATTTCTCAGCCCGTGACCCATTTTATAACTGAAATTTAGCCCCTTAGAGCGTGTTGTATCTGGTTTTCATGTCCTTTTCTGCGTCATGTTCTCTTACAGAGGCATTATCGGAGTAAACGTCAAGTACTTAATGGAATACTAGTTAAAATATGGACAAATTATGTGTGTGAAATGATGTGTGTGTTAGAAGCTTATTCTTGGTTCGTGTAGTGAGTTGACGCATTATAGCGAACGCCCCTGCGGGTGTGAAGGTCGTTAGGCACGACCCCCCGCGACAGGGGTGAGCAGCGAAACCTACTGTGAGCTACTGTTTTCGGCTCAGGTCTTGCGAAGCCAGGCATTTCTGAGGACCTCTCTCTCGAGATCGCGACGTGAGTGTGACGGTACACGCAGAGCCGGAATTTGGGGCCTATGATTGTGACGCTGACGCAGAAACTAGTAAAGTGGTTGAAATCAGGACTTGGACGGAATTGCTTTCTCCTGAGATAGTCCATCGTGAGCCAGGCCTGAGCACGCTCTGACGCCACCCCCACGGTTTCGCCAGTGCTGTGGCCTCCGTATTTGCAGATCTGACTCACTCAGATCGGTGGTTGAGTTCAGAACCTCTTCCACGTACAGACCAGGCCTTCATCACACAGAAGGGGGACCTGAACATGTGAAAACCGAGTAGTGGCATCATGCAGCGCGGAGCGTGTTGATGGGAGGCAGCGCGGAAGCCGTCCTCTTGTCCTATTTGGCATTGTCCCCACCCAGCAGTTAACTCACTGTCATTAAGACTAGAAAAAAGTTTGACTTCACGCCACATTGACCTGAGTGTTAAATGACATGTAGTAAGAAGCAGCAACTTGATACAAAAACACCCTATTTATACCGAAGGTGTTATGTGGTGAGGTACTGAGTCACTGTGGCCTGATGAGAGTAAGTGAATCGTGTCTGTGATGTTTCCAGATTCTCCGCGTGGCGGGATGTGTGTAAGAACGCCGCTGCACAGCTTGTGAAAGGTCAAAACGAAGACTCTTCCTTAGGTTTCTTCTTTGATAAAATAGTTCTCCCCAGAGCTCATTTGAGAATCATCATTGGGCCACTGTAGGTCGGATTTCTTATGAATGTGAGAAATTAAGAACCTCTGAAACAGTCTGTGAACTGAAAATTTAACAATAAAAACGGTTGCTTCTGCTTCCTTTGGAAGAGGTTTTGCTCCAAGTAATTGTATTTGTAATGAAGGAGCGATTCCCCCTCCCCCCCCAGAAACAGCTCTTTTAAAATTACCAAAAAATTTAATCTGTGAGCACCTGTGGTAGTGATTCATTAAAAGCTGCTAATTCAGCAAGAAAACTGTCCATAACCATGTATCTGTTAAGTCTTTCAAAACGACTTAGATTTTGATCATTGACTTTGGCAACATGGAGATCACTCTTGGTTTTGCCCCGAGCCATTTTGTCTGAATGAAGGATAGATTGTAGGGGTTCAGGAAGGAGGGAAAGAAAAAGGGAGACAGAAGGAGAGACGGTTCTTTTGAGGAGTCTTGTTCTGTTTTAACCTCAGTTATTTAAAATCTTGTCACATTTAGGAACCAGAGGGTTAGGTGGTGTCCTCAGTCCTGTCATCGTGGGCCCTCCGAAACCAAGTCCAGTCTGTCTGTGTGTCTGTCCCAGGACTGGCTCGGATGTTACTCTTTAAAATAGCATTTAGTCTGAATAAAGATTTACCCTCCCATGGAATTTGCAGATTCTTTGTTATACACGTAAAGCATGAAATTATTTTAGAACCTGGGGTGGTGGAAAACAGATAGACAAGGGGCCTGGGGCCCTCATCCTTTCTCAGTAGATTTCCAAAACACCTGTCTCCTGCCCCAGCCACGTTCAGTTTGTGGGGTTCTGAGAAGCTGGCCGCATTGTCCTCTCACCCTGCTTTGGGGCTTCACCATCACGTGACATGGATGTTTTCAGTTCACTAGCCTACCCCTAGATGGGTCCTGTGTTCAGTGGCACAGTGACTTAAAGGCCTGTTCAAAGAACCTTGACCAAGACAAATTCCCCCCACATTAGAACACCGAAGGTTTTTGGTTTTAAGTTTATGTAATTCAAGAGAGCGTGCAAATGCATGTGGGGGAGGGAGAGAAGATCCCAAGCAGGCTCCACACTGTGCTGAGCCCGACACGGGCCCGGGTCTCATGATCATGAGGTCATGACCTGACCTAAATCAAGAACCAGGCGTTTAACCAACTGAGCCAACCAGGTACACCCACTTTTTTAAAAAATTAAGGTTTTTAATTTATTTTTGATACGGAGAGAGACCGCATGAGAGGGGGAGGGGCAGAGAGAGAGGAAGACACAAAATCGGAAGCAGCTCCAGGCTCTGAGCGGTCAGCACAGAGTCCGACGCGGGGCTTGAACCTATGAGCATTAGATCATGACCTGAGCCCAAGTTGGAGGTTAAACCGATTGAGCCAACCAGGCACAGCCACATTTAAGTTTAAGATTGAGTGCCACCATTCCATGGTGGCAGCAGGGAGTGCCTCCCTTGGAGGATTTATGACTACCAGAGTCAAGAATTTTCGGGAAGTTCTTAACATTGATGCAATCTCAAAATGGGGAGAACTTAATCAGGTGTGGCTGGGTCTAGCTACAACCAATGTTTATTGAAGGTGGATGAGTCAGGCTCTGTGCGTTCCATTTAACCTTCACCCTGTGAGGTAGGTATAAATACCTCTTTGGGGTCAGGAAGGTGGGGATAGGAAGAGCCGAGGTACAACTTGCCCAGGATCATGAAGCTAGTAGGTGATGGTGTATTAACCTAGTATATTAAACCAGCTTGGTTAAATGATGGCCAAGGGAATATGAAGTGCTCTGCTTTCTTGTCATGTCGGTGCCAGTCAGCATTTCATGGTGCTGTGGGAAGATGCAAACGGTTTTATCTGCCGATAGCACATCGATTTTTTAGAAGCATTACCTAAAACGTGCTTTCAGGCCCCCACTTGTCGCCAGAGCCAACCCTGGGCCAGTACAACATGCAGGCACCAGACAGTCTGGGATCCTAGTCTCTAAACCACGCGGGCATCTTTGGGGAGGCCAGCGTTTCAGAGTTCAACGCACGGATCCTGTTTCTTCAACAAGGAAAACCACTGGGTGTCAGTGGGTCCCGCGAAGGGCGGCGAGGAGCGGAGTCCGGAGCGGAGCGCGCGGGGTTGGGGCGCGGATTTCGCATGTCAGGGGGTTGATCCCCGAGCCGCCAGCCGGCTGCCTCCCCCGCCCGTCGCGTGGGGCAAACGGGCAGAGGCTTACAGAAGTCCGTGCCCGGGGACGGAGCCCGCCAGGCCCCGGGAGGAGGATGCTGGGGTAGAAGCTCGCAGGCGTTTGCATCAAGTGCTAGCCGTCGCGCCAGGGTCGTCCTCCCTGGCCCCCGACCCCGCGGTGCCGCTTCCGGGCCCCGAGGCCCAGGGTCCCACGTGTCGCTATCCCCGACACTCCACTTCCTCGGCTACGCCTCCCACCTGCCGCCCCGTGCAGGGCCGCAAGTGTCGCGAGACCTGCATCCGTCCTCCCGACCGGGACCTCGCGGCCCCCGGCGGCCCCCGGCGGCCCCCGGCGTCCAGAGCGCGCACGCAGACACACGCAGGGGACGCACAGCCGGTGGGGCTGGCGCTCCCAGCCGTCGCTCTCCCCGCCCCGGTCGCGCCGTCTCGCGAGAGTTGGGAGTAAACAGCCCCGAATGGAGACGCGAGGCGTGTTCGCTGCGGAGGAGCCGTTATCCCGGGCCCGCCGGACCGGAGCTTGAGGCGGTCGGAGGTAGGTCAGGAGGCGGCCCGCCGCCCGGAGCGCCGCCCCGCCGCCCCCGGCCTCGCGGACTCCCGCGCGCCCGA
>NC_043715.1:4086130-4110035 GCF_006229205.1 Suricata suricatta
CCCCCCCCGCCCTGTCCCAGTCTGAACACCTCGCTGAAGCCGCCGGTTTTCGGAACGGCGGGACGCTCGTGGGCACGGTGGGCCCGAGTGCCTCTTGGGGCCTCCTCTCCGGATCTTACAGTCTGGCCGTGGCCTGTCATGTCGGTGCTGCCTGAGACTGTGACAGGTGACCAGTACCTTTCTTCTTAAGATGTTTACCCTCGCGTGGGGGAGAGCCCGTGGGAATCTCGGCCCATTTGTCTCTGCAAATTAAGTTAAATATTTGCATTTACTTTAGGTTCCGAACGACACTTGCCAGTGAGATAGAGTGAGCTGAACTCCGTAGGATTTATTTTCCTCTGGCCCTTGAGTCGTCGCTGTGCTAGTAAGCGACGCTCCCAACAGCCCGCTAGCAGTTTTCATTTGTATAAAAAGGAGCGTGGAGGGCGGATTCTTGCCAACTTTTTTTTTAATGAGCAGCACACATTTTCTATACACATCTTTATGTGACAGCTTTGTTAAGGTAAAATTTACATATCATAAGATTCGTGTTTTAAATGTATTTATTCAGTATTTTTTCCCCCAGTAAATACGCAGGGTTGTGCAGTCATTACTACATTACTACAGCCCACCTAAAAGAACTTTTTTTAAATGTTTCTCTTGCGCGCGTGCGCGCGCTCTCTCTCTCTCTCTCACTCTCACTCTCTCACTCAGCGAGACAGGAGCAGAGAGAGAGGGAGACACAGAATCTGAAGCAGGCCCCAGGCTCCAAGCTGTCAATACGGAGCCTGATGCGGGGCTCGAACCTACGAACCTTGAGGTCATGCTCTGAGCCAAAGTCAGATGCTTAACCGACTGAGCCACCCAGGTGCCCCCGCAACCCACTTTTAGAAATTTCTATCACCCCAAAAAGATCCCTGGTGCCCATGTGCAGTCACTGCCCATTTCTAACTCCAGCCCCAGGCCACCACTAATCTGCTGTCTCCCTCGACTTGTCTCCTCTGAATATTTCATACATTGAGGTGGGATTATATGTGGCTTTTGTGTCTGGGAGTGGCCTTGTGAGGACCCCTGCCCGTTAGGTCTCCATTGCACTCCCCACGCATCTCTTACAGTCGAGAGTTGTTTGTATCTGTGAAAAGAGAAATTCTAATTTGCTTGAAGCCCCTGGGGCTCCGTGGGATCAAGCTGGCTCTCTTAGAAGTTTCTAGCTTTCCTTTCACAATCACATGTTGTTTGATTCCATCTTCTGTCATTCTAGCAGTGGATGGCTGTTGTTCTGCCCTGCCTGCTGTCTCCTCCGCGTGGCGGTCGGAGTAGGTGTCACAGATGGAGGAAAAGCAGGGAAGGGGGACTGCTTGGGCCTACGCACCTGGTTTCCGTTAGTGTCCTAAGTGGGGACTTCTGCGAAGATTCGCAACTGCCTCTCTGCACCAGGAGAGTGGAGATATTCTTTATATCTTATTGGAAAAATTTGACAACTCCAACCCTTGGTGACTAGAAACATTAAGGACGGGAGGCTCGGGGCGCTGGCGGCTCAGTTGATTGAGCGTCTGACTTGGGCTCAGGGCATGATCTCACGGTTTGTGGGTTCAAGCCCCACATGGGGCTCTGTGCTGACAGCTCAGAGCCTGGAGCCTGCTTCAGGTTCTGTGTCTCCCTCTCTCTCTCTGCCCCTTACAGCTTTACACTCTGTCTCTCTCCTTCAAAAATAAATAAACATTTAAAAAAAAATGGGAGGCTAGACCTTGCATTTGGTGTTTGGGTGGGGACATTGGTCTCCTTCAGCATCTTGCGGAGACAGTTCAAGGAGGTGGTAAAAGGAGACAGGTGGATTTTCCCTTCCCTGCGTCCTAATCCGCTTTGACGGTGCTGCGGAGATGTGTTAACTAGATTTACTGATCCTGAGGAGGTCTTTGCTTAAAGAAATGAGTTTCAAGTAAAATGAGAGGACGGAGTTGGGAGGTGCCTGCCTCCTGCAGCGAGCCAGGCCTGGGGGCCTGAAAGGTGCAGCGGAGGGGACAGCCCAGCACCTGTGAAAGAACAGGCGGTGAACCAAGCCCTCTTCCCTCCGGCACTGTTGACTCTTGGGGCTGAATTGTTTGTTTTCTCCCCTTACAAGGCCTACCTAGGGACAGAATGTGCCAGAAGGAAGGGTTCAGTCAGGCTGAAGAATACACCTTTATTTCAAGATAGTGTGGTCTGGCATTGCTTGAACGTTAGCCTATTAAACAATGGTGGTACAGCCAAGTATGCAATTAGTGACGAACGTGGTGCTTTTATAGCCAGAGTTTAATTGAACTGAATGCTACCCTTTCGTGGCCTAAACACAGCTCAGTTTTCTCTGGAGCTAGTTCAGTCCAGGCTCGTTAAAAAGCTGGTGTATATGCATACTTAGGGGACCATCGAGTGATACAGTTCTCCTCCCTCCTGAATTGTGTTCTTATTTGCCAAGAAATGATTTCCAGTCGACATTAGCTCATCTCCAGGATTACAGTCTTGGTGACCGTCTTTTCCAAGGCACAGCGGAAGAGCCTCTGCTGCAAAGAATGTTCGCCCAGGGGTCCGCTTCCTCTGGCTTCCTCTGGTGTGTCTCGTTTTTACACAGATCTCCTTAAGTCGTGTGCCTGGCATAGATTATTTGAACTGTTTATTTCCCACTTAGTATTTGATGTCAGGTATTTCTTTATTCCACTTGTGTTAGAGGCATATAATTCTGGAAAATCCCTCATCATGCCAATACCATCTTTTAGGGCGTAGCTTTGTACAGAAAGAGCACAGGTCTTCGACATAAAGAATTCATAGAAATTAAATCCTGGAAACCCTGGATCCAGTAACACCCCTAACGAGGCCCAGGAAGTAGGTGATGCCGCGGGTGATCGGCCTGATCAGAATGAATGAGCGAAAAGCTGGGCCTGAAGCTGGGAGGTAGACACAGACTGATTTTTCAACCAGATGTCTAGGAAATGGGTAGCTCTGCTGTATGCGTACAGGAAACTAAGTCTGTTGGGTTCCTGGCCGGCTCCCTTGGTGGAGGCTGTGACTGGATCTCAGGGTCGTGGGTTGGCATAGAGATTATGCCTTAAAAATAAATATTTCAATTTACGAAAAAACACAACCTTTAATTTATTTTTGAATATTTGTGCCATGGTCTTACCAGAAAATTTGTTTTCCTATAAAACTTATTTTGGAAGGTTTTTTAAAGTACTTGAATCGGTATTTTATCTAATTATGAAAGTAACATATGCTCTCTGTATAAATGTAAATGAGTAGAATTCAGAAAATAATGATACCATTGAAGAGTAATACCACTGTTACCATTTTGGTAGATACCTTTTCTTATTTTTTTTTCCTGTGTACATAGATACATTATTTAAAAATCACAATTTGAATCACACTGTTCATGAGCTGTTTTACTTAATATTGCATGAACATTTTTCCGTATTTTTTGGGAAATATCTTCGAGACCTGTGGCTGCTCTAACAAATTTCTACAAACTTAGTGGTTGAAAACCACACATATTTATTCTCTCATGGTTCTGGAGGGCTGCTGACGGGGTGTCACCGGGCTGCATTCCTTCTGGAAGCTCCAGGCAAGATGGTTTCTTTCCCTTTTTAGGTTTCTAGGGGCACCTGCATTCCTTGGCTCCTGGTCCCGTCCCCTGATTACCTCCGCCTCCAGCTTAGGTCTTCCCATCTGGAGGAGTCGCCCCCCGCCCCCCCGGGGCCTGCCTGTGTCCTGGAAAGACTCCTGTAATCACATGGTCCCACCTGGGTAGTCCACGATTCTCTCCCCGTCCTGAGAGCCTTAGTTTAATCACGCCTGCGAAATCCCTGTGGTCCTCTGAAGTAGCATTTACAGGTTCTGTGGGGAGGATGGAGGTACCTTCGGGGAGCCCTTACTCAGCCTTCCAGCAGAACAAAATCTGAAATTGCTACACGGCGTTCCATAGTGTGGGTTAATTAATTAATTAGCTATTCTGTTGCACCTTTAAAGGGTCTCTGATTTTTCCTGGTTATAATGTTTGGTGTGAATCATTGTATGCTTTCAGATTCACACTTCTGTGGAAGGAATTTCTAGGGGAGATTTTAGAAACGCTGGGTAAGCCACCACTTGTAAGTGTGGTGTCCATGCCCAACCCCGCAAGTCCCCAGCCGGGCCTCCACTCACAGCTGAGGGGCTCCAGGCGAGGTGACAAGCCGTCGTGGGCCTGTCAGTGTGTTCATCTGCAAGCAGGGGATCAGGAACACGTTGTTAAGATGAAGTGAGTTAACACATGCTGATCACTTAGAGTAGCACCTGCCACATGGAAAGTGCTCGGTGTGTGGTGGTAGCGTTTGTTGGGTTACTGGGTTGTTGGGAAAGGATTTTACTTCCATGTTTAAGGCTTTTCATACATACTGATAAATTACCATTCTGAAAAAGGTAACAGGAGTTTTGTTTTGTTTTTTACGTTCGCTAGCAACCCCTGAGAGCCCTCATTTTATTACACGATTTGTTTTATACCGTGTGTCTCAAGTCATGTCTCTCAAAAATTAGTTGATCTTTACTAACAAACCAAACACAGAGAAACAGACTGATAGATATGAGAAAGTATTGGCTACCAGAGCGGGGAGGGCTGGGGGTGGGCAGTGAAGGGGATTAAGTTGTAACTACGTCAGGGGAAGCAAGGTGCCCCGATAACTTCGAATGGTGATAGATGGTAGCTAGGCTTATGGGGATCGTTTCCCATGTGGAAGACTGTCAAGTCACTGACCTGGGACCTGCGCCTGAAACCAACAGGATGTCCCATGTCCCTTACACTTCTCTTTTCAAAAAGTTACTGGATTGTTACAATGTCAGTTATGTAAACACTGGGATCAGTTGTAACAGAAATTTACCAGGAATCTTTTCTGGGGCTCTGTCAATTCATTAGAATGAGTAACAGTTTGAATTTCCCATGGACTCACTCGCTCATTCACTTCTGTTGGCATGCTAGGACGTCACTCTGTGTCGCGGTGGACGAGTGTGGAGTCGGTGTGACCCAGTATTTGACACGGTGTGTAGTCTGGGTATGCAGACTCCAGTGGGCAGACAGACTAATCAAAGAGCCTAGAATTGCTCCCCCCTTTTTAAAATTTAATACTCCCATCCTTCTCGATCGTTCCTAGAAGCCGAGGCTAAATATAAAACTTTTTTTTTTCTTTTTGCATACTTTGGAACCATTTCGACCTACTAGAAAGGTTCCAAGAACGGCACAAAACCTTTTTTTTTTTTTTCCTCTGAACTATTTGCAAGTGAGTTGCAGACCTGATACCCATTATCCTCAGATACTTCACGGGGCATTTCCTGCAAGCAAAGTCCTTCTTACATAATCAGAGCACAGCCTTCAAAGTCAGGAAATCGGCCTTGCTACACCCCTGCTATCTCCTCTCAGGCGGCCCCGCGCTCCTTTGCCATCGCTCTGTAATGTCCTCTGGCAGAGGGGCCCAGGGAACTTCAAGTTCATGTTCTGGTCGTGTCTCTTGAGACCCCTCCCATCTACAGCCGCGTCTCCGCTATTCCTCGGCTCTCATTTCCTTGGTAATTTAGAAAATTCCAGGCCAGTTTATTTTGAAGAGTGTCCCTTGATTTGGGTTCTGTTTCCTCCATGAACCGATTCAGGCGGTGGGTGCGCCTTCGGCCAGAACCCTGCAAGTGATGCCAGCCTCTTGCAGTGTGTCTGTGTGCGAGGGTCTGTGTGTCCCCCCGCTGGTTTAGCTGGTCTGCTGTAGAGTCAGCCCTTTTCCCTCTGGAAATGGGGGCTTCGTTGGGAGGCGTTTGGGGACTGTGTAAAAGTCTCATTCCTCCACATTTCGATCTTTTTATAAATGTCATTGTGGACTTCGGTGTTTTATCCAGCGGGTTAGGTCTGTTGTTTTCGTTATTTATGGTGATGCGCAGATTGCCCCACGCTGGCCTCTGTGTTCCTCTCACCCCTGTTCCTCTTCAGGTGCGTTCCCCCCTTCCTGCACGAGATGGGCTGGCGCACCTGCCCAGGCTGGAACTCGCTGGTCTCCAAGGAGCCTGATTTGTCATAGCGCAGAGTGGCTTTGAGCAAACCAGTTCTGGGCTCTAGAAGGGGTCATGTCCTTGCAGTGGACGGAGCTAGGAGATGGATGTATGCGCGCGTGTGTGCGCCTGCGCTTATCGAGAACCTTGAGTTCACACCACTCCGTCCTACCTCACTCTGACCCTGCATGGAGCATTCACGTTTTTTCCTTTTCCTACCTGTGCCTTCCTCCTCTGACAGTAAGAAAGCTGCTTCTGTAAATATTTGAACAAATCAGTCTGCTCTTCCTTTGCCATCGCCCCTCCCAGGCCCCGACTCCCCTCCCAGCCGCCTGCCTGCCACACGCCGCCTCCCCCTCTCAGGACTCCTTCGGCCCTCACCAGGCTTCCGGGGCTCTCCCGCCAGCGCCTGCCTTCCTGCCCTCGGCTGAATTGTGCAGAAAGCCAGAACTCTTGTTAGTTTCTTTCTGAGCACCCGGATGGCTCAGTCAGTTACGTGTCAGACTCTGGATTTCAGCCCGGGTTGTGATCTCACGGTTATTGGGTTGAGCCCTGCATCAGGTTCCACACTGACGGCATGGAGCCTGCCTGGGGTTCCCTCTTTCCCTCTCTGCCCTTGTCCCGCGTGCTCGCATGCACGTGCGCACCCCATCTCTCTCCAGATAAATAAATAAACTTAAAGAAAAAAGTTTCTCTTCGTGTGTGTCTGGGTCTGTATTTACGTGCTCTGTGCTCACTGCTGCTGGCATGCCTGCTGTTAGGTGGTGAGCCTGCCTTGGAGAAAACACTCACCAGGTTTGCGCTGTGCAGTGGGAGGTGGGGGGTGGAGGTGCGGATCTGTCGTAGATGCTGGTGCATAGATGTTCTAGATGAGGAAGGTGCGGTCCATGCCTTCAAAGCCCCAGTAGAGCAGTCCGTGGGGACTGGTATCTCCAACACCAGTGGGCAGGGGCGCGGCGGCTGGCCCTGTGCCCATGCCACTGTTCACCAGCCTCTGTACCCCCAGTGGCAGTCTTGTTTTCCTCCAAGCAAACTTATATTTTCAAGCCCTCTTATTCTAGGATTGGGAAACCATAAGCTTCAGTGTCAGTATCATTATCTTGGGCCATAGTCTTTGAAAGGAGTGTCTTCTTAGAACCTAGATAGTAGAGGTGCCTGGGCTGCTCGGTCAGTGAAGTGCCCGACTCTTGGTTTTGGCTCGGGTTACGATCTCAACCATTGGTGGGTTTGAGCCTTATGTTGGGCTCTGCACTGACAGTGTGGAACCTGCTTTGGACTCTCACCCCTCCCCCACTCAGACTCTCTCTCTCTCTGTCTGTCTGTCTGTCTCTCTCTCAAAATAAATAAACCTAAAAGGAAAAAACCTTCGGAGAATAGAAGCAGGTCAGCTGTATCCATACAAAACTGGGAGGGGTCTCCTGGTTCCGTCATTTCCAGCCCCACCATTGTCTCCGCGGGATTCTTCTGTTTGAGGGTGTCTTCCTTCCAGCCCCTGGCGGGTGTGGAGGCCGCAGAAGACTGCTGTTCACTAGTGTGGCCCTTTTGTGGAAGAGTCTGCCGCCTTTTAATTTAATTATTAAACCAGCAGTCTCTTTCCATTTGACTAACATTCATCATGGAAATTCTTTTTCACAGATTTTGGGGATTTTTGTTTTTATTTATGGATGTTGTTGTTGTTGTTGTTTTTTTGAGAGAGAGAGAGACAGCATGAGCAGGGGAGGGTCAGAGAGAGAAGGAGTCACAGGATCTGAAGACAGGCTCCAGGCTCTGAGCTAGCGGTCAGCACAGAGCCTGATGCGGGGCTCGAACCCACGAAACTTGAGATCATGACCAGAGCTGAAGTTGGACGCTTAACCGACTGAGGCACCCAGGTGCCCCTATTTATGTTTTTAATGTTTATTTATTTGAGAGAGAGCAAGAGCGAGCAGCATGGGGGTAGAGGGAGCGGGTAGAGAGAACCCCAAGCAGGCTCAACACTGTCAGCACACAGAGCCCAGCGCGGGGCTCGAACCCATGAACCTCAAGTTCATGACCTGAGCCGAAATCAAGAGCCGGACGCTCTACCAGTGGGGCCCTGAGCCTTGCTTCCCCTCGGCTAACACACCTCCTGATTTTCACCAGTCCAGAGCTCCGCTCCCACCGGTGTTCCCCACACCAGCTTTTCCTGCACGCTCTCCGTCTCGGTCAGGGGCAGAGGCCGTCGGTGTTTGGGTGGCAGGCCTGCTGTTCCTGGCTCCTCTCCTGCATGCCCCCTCCCCCCCATCTGGTTGTCAGCAGACTGTCTCACTGCCTTCGTGTCTGTGACCTGCGCCCTGCCCTAGCCTCTGCTGCCCGGAGCCACCACCTCATGGGAGGCTTCCCGGTGGTCCCTGCGTCTGCCTGTGCCCCTCCATACAGAAGCCGGCGCGGGCCGATTAGTGTGCCGACCAGCCTGTCACTCCTCTGGTCATAGCCTGCCTTCCCTCCCGCTCGACTACAAGGCCCTGCCTGTCTCCCTCCCCGGCCGTCCCTTGTCTTACCCCTTCTGCTGATCCCCCTCTTGCCCTGCTCTGCCACACTGGCCTCTGGGCTTTCCTTACAGAGACCAGGCCTTCTGCACTTGCCTTCCCTGGTGCCTGCAGGGCTCTGCCCCCTGCCCCCTCTCAGCCCCCTGCCCGGCCGGGGTGGGCTCCCACCCTGACTGTCACATTCCCTGCAGTCTGTTTCCTCCTTTCACAATACAGGTAGGTGCCGCAGCTAGGTACTTGTTACTTGTGTATCCTCTCCACCCCCAGCTTGTGCGCGCGCGCGCGCGCACACACACACACACACACACACACACACACACACACACACGCTGGGTCGGAGCCTTGAGGCCAGGTTCGGTTGGGTTTTGTTTACTGCTGTGTTACTGCTGCGCGCTCGGTGCCTCGCTCTGCAGCCTTTTGAGGTGGGGGAGTCGGACCGAGCCGCTCGCAGGCCCGCCTGGCCCCGAGCGTCTCTGCACACCGTCCCTCCTGCACGTTCTGCTCCGGGCTTGCACCTGTCCGAGGTGCCCGCTTCCCACCCGGTGTCTCGGGCCGGTGTCTCGGGCCTCCCTCTCTGTGCAGAGGGCTTGCTGGTCCTTTGCACATCCTGTGTTTTTCTGGCCTGTGACGTAGCCTTGTTCAGGCCGCCCTCCCCGCTCCAGCCCTGTCCGAGCCTCCACCTCCCAGCAGAAGCCTCCCATGGGCCCAGAACGACTCTTGGCACAGTGGCGTGGCCCCGTGCACGCACCCCTCTGGTGCTGGCCTGCACTTTGCTTAGTTAGCTGTTGGCCTTCTCCTGCTGGGCCACACCTTAACCTTGGAAAGCACGACATAAAATCGTATGAAGTAATGCGCCCATTTAGGCAGAACATCTGAGGGCTATTGCATTGTCCTAGTTTCCAAAACCTAAAAAGTTTAATTTTTCTGCTTGGGAGAGAGCCGATTACCTTAGGCATTTTTAAAAGTTAACACCCCTCTAACCTTTTCTTCCCATTTCACTGTCTTTTCAAGTCAGTCTCCTGTCTTCGGCGCGGCTGGGCGGTGTGGGCCGCGCCCGGGCCTGTGTGTGGGCTGCTTCGGAGCAGGCTTGATTACAGTCGCTCTGACACAGTTGGGTCCAAGATTGGCTCGCTCGCATTGCTCGCTGATGCGCTCACTGATGCGCGCTCCGAAGTCCGGCGCGTCGTAGGTTGATTGGCTTGAGGCGGAAGAGTTGAAGAGATTTGATTTTTTTTAAAACTTGCCTTAATTGAATGAGAGACTCATTTAAATCTTTTTCACTAAAGTTGATTTAACGTAGCGTGAGAACTCTTATTACCAGTGATCAGCTCTGTCTTCTTTAACCAGTGACACTATCGTTAATGAGGTACATGCTTCGTGTCACGGTACTCTGTGGAACCTGCAAGTGTCCACGCTAAAAACGGCTTATTTGGTGTCCCCTGTTGTTGTTCTTTGGGCTTTCTACTCTGCTCTTTGGTTTTAATTTCTTTGTTCTTGTGCTTCATGTTCTCATTGTTGTTTTTCGTGTCAATATGGAAATAACTTCTAAAATTTCATTTCTGTCTGAGGAGCTCTGTTCAACCAACCACAGTCTCCAGTGCCAGAGATTGTGTTTAGGATCGTGTATCGTGGCAGCAGTAAAATCCTAAATGTTAGACTTTCCAAACTTCTTTAGATACTCTCGCCTTATGAGTATTTTCCTGTGTATAGATGCACAGATGAATAGTTCCAGAAGACTGGGCTTTAATAACTTGGTACATCTGTTTAAAGGCGGCTGACTCCTGGTCCTGAGTGTGTGTGTGTGTGTGTGTGTGTGTGTGTGTGTGTTACTCCTCCATATTTCATTGTAAAGAATGACCATTCAGATATCTGAAAGGGATCTGTGCCTGGTGAACCGTAACGCCCCGAGGACACGTTTCCCTGGCAGCGGTGTGTCTCACCCGCGGTCCTCCTGTATCACGTCCCAGCAAAGAGGGATCTGGTTTTATGGCCTCTTGAGTCGCTTAGATTTCTTCAAGGTGAGGCTTCCTGTGAAGTAAGTTCCGCGACCGCGGAAACCCTTGTGGGTTCTCTTCATAGACCTGGCCGGAGAAAGGTGTAGCTGAGTAACTTTGCAGCGTAGTTTTTTAAAAGAAAGGGGCAGGTGTTTGACTCGCACGGAGCTTGGTTTGTTCTTCGGTGTTACTTGACACTAGAAAGTTGGGCTGTATACCACGCTTTTGCCTGAGGAGTTGGTGAAGTGTGGGGTTGGGGAGGGGCCTGGGGAGGATGGACCATGAGTGAGGACGGCCTGTGGCAGGAGCAGAGCAGGCGCGAAGCCAGGACTGGGGCCCCCTGGCTGCCTGCGGGGGAGGGGGGCAGTGTTCCTGGCCTCGCCGCCCTCTGCCCCCTGCTCTCCATATCCTTTCTTATCTTGACGCTGCCTTCAGCCCCCTAGAAAGAGGTGAGCAGTAACTAAAGAAACGGTAAGGTTTGGCGCGTGCGCGCACGCCTGTCACACGTCCTCACGGGGCGTCTTTGGGCCCCGGCCCCACCGGCTCACTGTGTTTTACAGGCCGCCCAGCGCGCCCCAGTGACCGCCGCCCGCTGGACCGGGGCCCCACGCTGCACATGGCGAGTAGGACTCACTTGTCTGGGCCGCAGTGAGGGGCGCCCGAGGCCCAAGATGGAGAAGAAACGGAGAAAGAAATGAAAGCCTCTTTTCAGGCCAAACCACAAAAGGCCATGAAATTTAACTTTTATTTACGTTGGACAAGACTATAAAACGGCCGATCGATGATGTTTCAGCTCTTTGCCGAGACAAAAATTAACTAATAATCAAGGAAGAGAAAAGTGCAGTTTGAATATATGCGGTTTTATGACCGTATCCGCCTACGACCATGAAGCCTGTCGCCATCTGGCTGCTTCTGCTCGTGGTTCTGCTCTGCGGGAAGAGACATCTGGGTGACAGGCCGGACAGGAAGACTTCCGAAAGTGCCCCGTGCCCTGGCTGTTCCCACCTGACTTTGAAGGTGGAATTCTCCTCGACGGTCGTGGAATACGGTAATCATCTTTCGAATGTTACCCCCACCATTTTTTAAAAACTTAATTTTAAACATTAGCTTTTGTCAAAACAAGAGGGACCTCTTCTCTACCATAAGTTTGAAACGAGGTGAGCTCCCGGCGCTTGACGTCGGCGCTGCTGTAACTTGCGGTCCCAGTACCGGTAGCGTCTGCGAGGCAGAGACATGGGCATTCGGAGTTACTTCCCGGGAGCCCGGTTCTCTGGCCCAGACGTCCTGCGGCGGGGCCTTGGGAGGCCCGGGGCCGGCGTGCGAGGCTCGCGCGGCCAGATGCGCACGCACGGCAGTCTGCTCCAGTCCGCTGGACGTTCTGTTACTGTCTCAGTAGGTTCCGCTGGGCTGTTACCTCTGCATCCCTTTCTCGTATTTGAAAAACTTACACGGATCTCTTTGTCATGTGTCCCAACTTCTTTCGATGCTTGCTCTTTGAGAAATGGCACAGGTACGGATTTTACGTGATGCTGGGATTCGTACAGGTGGTTTGTGCCCGGGGCTCGGGAGACTGCCGTCCCGGGCCTTTAAACCAGGCTTTCGGTCTTGCCGCTCCTTCTGTAGGTTTTAGGGTCTGTACGTTTTCTTTTCCCTGAGAAATTGTTGTGTAGCTGTGATCTTCTGTTACAACACGCGGACATAAATTCTCATTTTTATTTGTGGTCCTCGGTTTCAGAATACATTGTGGCTTTCAACGGATACTTCACAGCCAAAGCTAGAAATTCTTTTATTTCAAGCGCCCTGAAGAGCAGTGAGATAGACAACTGGAGAATCATTCCTCGCAACAATCCATCCAGTGACTACCCTAGTGATTTTGAGGTGATTCAGATAAAAGAGAAGCAGAAAGCGGGGCTGCTGACCCTGGAAGACCACCCCAACATCAAACGGGTGACGCCCCAGCGGAAAGTCTTTCGGTCGCTCAAGTATGCGGAGTGTGAGTATCGTGGCCTTGGGTCTCCGTCAGTCTCTGCTTCACGTGGGTTGAGGGAGAGAACGCGCGTGATCACAGGTGATGTGCCCCCACGCTGCCCCCGACCTTCCCGGGTGCGGCTTCCAGCGGGCGGGACCGCGGAGGAATGGCTTGGGGGACGCCCAAGTCCCTTCAGCTCTTTCCGGCGGTTGTGACCGTCTTCCTGCCGGGAGTTTACAGAATGAAGAACAGGCTTCATGCTGTTCCGGGGGGAAGGAGCCTGCCGGTTTGCTGCGGGGGAGATGGCGGTCCTTGTGTCTGCTGGGGCAGATTCGCACCCGCACCCTCGGCGCCTGCAGCCCCGAGGCCCCCGCGTCCCCCCATCTTAAGTGGAAGATGGTCTCTTTGACTCTCCTCTTCGGTTGTGTTGTGCCCCTGTCTGTGTGGGGATTTTGTAAAGTTGGTTTTTAGTTTAGTTTTTTTTTTTTTTTTTTTTTTGAGAGACAAAGCAAGTGTAGGAGAGGGAGAGAATCCGAAGCAGGATCTGTGCTGTCTGCGCAGAGCCTGATGTGGAGCTTGAACTCACAAACCATGATATCCTGACCCGAGCCGAAATCAAGAGTTGGACGCTTAACTGACTGAGCCAGCCGGGTACCCCTGTGTGTCTTTACTTTTAAGGAATGTTGCAAAATGTCCTTTCTCTGGGCTTCATTTTGTTTTTCTGAGGGCCTCCTGACCTCACCAGGTTAGCTGGGCTTCACTGCAGTCAGTCGCCCTGCAGGGGTGAGGATGGCCCTGCAGGGGTGAGGAGCAGCGAGTCGATCGTCTCCTCCCACCTTGAGGGCTCGCTCCCACTGCTTGGTAACGTGGGCTTGTCAGGGTAGAGTTTGTCCTTAAGTACTAAATGGCTTATTTATTACCTGACGTTTCCCAAAGCTTCCTTATTACTAAATAAAAGCTTTTTTTTTCCCTATTTGTCATAACTAGGGTAACAAATTGTGAGTTCTAGTATCGTTTACCGTCACTTCTTTCACGGGAAGGAAAGAGATAACATTTGCTCTTCTCCCGTTGTCCATCGGGTACGAGGCGTGCGAGCCGCCGCGGCTTGGGACTCGCACGGGCCGGGGGTGGGGAGGGGGCCCCTGTGCACAGGGCGCCACGGCAGCCGCGGAGTCCGGGGCCCACTTCCTCGGCGCTTTTGGGCCAGGCCAGGTGTTCTGTGGTGCCTTGCCTCGAGGCCTCACAACTGTCGAGGAGGGTGAAAACCAGCCAGACCTCGTACACTTAGCCAGATGCCTGCATTGCACCTTTCCTTTTCAAGAGCTGCAGGACATGCTAAGGAACGTGGAAGCACTTACATGGATTCTCACGGTCGGGTTCCCTTCTGTGCACCCTCCGCCCCAGCGGTCAGGTGTGGCACTTGGCCCCGCGAGCGTGAAGCCGGCTCCCCTCGGCCTGGTCCTGTCATCTCCTGCTGCCTCGTGTGGGAAGCAGCTCTCCTTGAGGCTTCCGCCTTCCTCGTCTGGCAGGTGCACGTGATGCCCTGCCTCCCAGGGCTCTCCTGGAAGTGAGGGCATCGCGCACGTGTGAGGGCCCGGCAGGGCGTTCGGGGTGTGGACAGCCATCACATGCTGCGAATGTCTCTGGCCCTGTTGTCTGGAGGCTCCGCTTTGTTTTCCTGGAAGGTGTCCCGACCTGGCTCCCACCACTGGCTCTGTCCCCCTTTCTTAGCTACCCTATTTCCCACGAGATAGGACTGAAAGATACTGCGAAGGCAACCACGGTGCCGCCCGTGGCAGCGTCTCCTCCCCCAGATCGGCCAGCGGTCCCTGCGCTGCCCCAGGTTCACGTGCACTCTCCATTTTAGGTGCCCTCCTTTCAGCACTCTGCAGTTCTCCTGGTAAATTGCTCTTCCCTGGGGAAGCCCGGAGCCGAGCTCATTACCTAGGCACGATGCGGTCTGCGTCGCACAGACGGCATGGCTCTGCCATCGGCGCCCCCAGTGTGGCCGCATGTATGGGCACATTGAGTGTGCAACGATTTCAGGCGCTTTGTGCAAATAGTCACTTAATGGAATCGACAGGACTGTGAGGTTTTTCCAACTCTCGGCACTTTCACGGGGACAAAACGATAGTCATTTGCTGTAGAGACAAAACATCAAGGAGCCTGGGTGGCTCCGTCGGCTAAGCCTCCCAGCTCGGCTCCAGCTCAGGTCATGCTTTCACGGTTGGTGGGATCGCGCTCCACACCGGGCTCTGCGCTGCCCGTGCGGAGCCTGCTTGGGAGTCTCTCTCTCCCTTTCTCTCTGCTCTTCTCCCCCACACTCTTTCTTTCTGAAAATAAACATTAAAAGAAAACAACCCAAAAGCTTCAGCAGTAGTAGATTAGGTGTACTCTTCTGAAAACTGATTTCAGATGCTGCTGTTCTTCTCTTTTCAATGAAGCAAGGTCTTGACAGGTAGTGAAATCCATGGCTTCCAGCACCCAGGCTGGCGATGTTGGCGGGCGCACCGGTTTGTCGGCCTCCCAAGCCCCTGACTCCTTTCTGGCTTTGCTTTTTGAAAGGGGACAGCAGTCTGGTCCCCACGTTGAGGGCAGTGAGCCGGGTATGGGTGGGCAAGGGTCCTGCCGGTGTGTGACCAGCGACCGGTATCACGGGCCGACATGTCCAGCGCTGGGAAACGTCACCAGTGGTCGGTGGCCATTTTCTTTGTTGTTGTTGTTTTTTGTTTTGGCCTCTGGTTCAGTGAGATCCAGTTGCTGATGAAAAATCAGGCAAATCATGTTTCTCCAGTTTTTGTCACGATTGATTTTATTCTTTGAAAGTGGTTATTTTATCAGCCCCGCTGTGCCTTCGTCGGTTAGAAAGCAGGGGACCGTTGGGGAAGAGTAAGGACCGCCGCCTGGCGTCCTGTCGGTGCGGCCGCAGGGAGGGACCCCCCCCCCCCCCCCCCCCCCCCCGGGCCACCCAGGGCTGGCGTCACTCTCGGCTGTCGGGTCGCTGCCCAGCGGCTCCTCTTCTGACCTCTGTCCCCTGGCTCTCGCCGACCCCGCAGCGCCCTGTAACGAGACCCGGTGGAGCCGCACGTGGCAGTCGCCCCGGCGCCTGCGCAGAGCCAGCCTGTCCCTGGGCTCTGGCTTCTGGCACGCCACGGGCAGGCATTCGAGCAGGCGGCTGCTGAGGGCCATCCCGCGCCAGGTGGCTCAGACCCTGCAGGCGGACGTGCTGTGGCAGATGGGCTACACAGGTGGGTGCTGCTGTCTCCGCGCCCTCCCCCGGCGGGCGTCTGTCTCCGTGGCCCCTCTGTCTGTCCTTCCTGTGCCGTGTCTGTGCCGTCTGCTCCACAAGGCAGGCGGTGGAGTGTTCCTCGGGGCAGCGTGTCCGGGATCGCCCAGGGCCACAGCCTCAGGAGAGGGGGGACCGTGCGGCCTTCACTCCCCCTGCTCCTCAGCGAGCCCGGGACTCGGGCCGTCGGCCGCACACGGGGAGACCCCGTTTTAGGGAAGACCAGTACATGTGCACTTGGCTATGTTTCAGACACAGGCCAAAGGACTGACGCTGCCAGGTCGAGATAGTCTAGAAATTACGTAGAAAATCTAGGACACTGGGATTATTTAACAGCTACGAGACGTCAGGAGGGTGGGTCTGTCCGGTGTGAGAGCGGTGTGTGCACGTCCGTGTCATGCCGAGTGACCGGTCACACTGAGACCCTGCAAACACACTGTCCGCGTTTTAACAACGCACATATCATCTCCAGACCACCTGGTGTGGGCCGGTGGCGGGGATGCTCTTCCGGTTAGAGAGGATTTGTTCTGTGCAGAGGTCCCATCCTCAAAGGACAGAACCACGAGGTGACTCTCACCTAACAAAAGGTCCGTCCACCAGGCGTGTTAGGTGCCTGGGGCGTTCTGCGGAGATCGAGGAGGCGGTGAGGGTCTCCAGGGCTGGGGGACACGGACCTCCCTGGGAGGGGAGGGCGAGGAGCCCTGGGGGAATCACCCCTTCGTGGAGGACTGAGCCCTGGTGTCCCGAGAGGTCCCGCTAGGAGCTCAGGTCTTGTTTAGCAGCAGGTCAGTGCCCCGCCCCTCGCACCCCTTTCCCGGGCCCGGCCAGGGTCCCTGGAGCGCCCGACCTACCTCGTGCGCTCCGGGCAGGCTCTGGGCCTCCTGACTGCTCGTTCTGTCTGAGTCTCCGGGAGGAGAGGGTTTTATGGACAAAGTCAAAAAGATGATTTCTCCAAACATGACCACGCTTGCTTGTTTCTTGGAACAAGGTGCAAACGTAAGGGTTGCTGTTTTTGACACTGGGCTGAGCGAGAAACACCCCCACTTCAAGAACGTGAAGGAGAGGACCAACTGGACGAACGAGCGGACCCTGGACGACGGTGGGTGGCGCTGCCGCCGTGGCACCCGGTCTTTGTCCCTTGTCCCTCACCCCGTCCCCAGCTGTGCAGGTCGAGATGCTCACGCTCCCACAGTCGGGCACGGCAATCACCTCTGCCTTTGGGCAGAAACCTCTCACCGACGCGGGGTGTCCGGGAGTAGTTTGAGCAGAGGGGGTGCCTGGAGCAGGAGCGCTGACTGGGAGGGGGCGGGGAGCCCGGGACCGAGGCCTGGCTCCAGGAGGGAGCCCGTGCGGTCTGGACCGTGACTGTGCCCCTCGCGGTCGCAGGACTGGGCCACGGCACGTTTGTGGCGGGTGTGATAGCCAGCATGCGCGAGTGCCAGGGCTTTGCCCCGGACGCGGAGCTGCACATCTTCAGGGTCTTCACCAATAACCAGGTAGGTGGTTCTGAGGCCCCTGACGTGTAGACAGTACACACGGGAGGGCGTGCTCGTGTAGCAGCAGCCTCCTGATGCCGGCTCGCTTCCGGTGCCCCCACGGGCTGCGCGTCCCTCCGCTGCCCCTTCTGTGTGGCCGTGCCCTTTTGCTGCCACAGCGTCATTGGCCTCTCGAACCCTGAAGACCCCACTCCGAGGGCAACGGCGGTTCCTCCCCCTCTCGCTCCTCCCTGGGCCCCACGTCCCGGGCACGCTGGTGTGTTTGCCACCCCTGCTGGGTGGTGACGGGCCCGAGGGCTGGCTCTGTACCACGGCACCGGTGCCACGCTGGGCAGTGTGCTTCCCGACCCTGTCTCCTTGCCTCTCCTAACTGTTTATAGGAAGGGGAGGGTCCTGGTGTTTACTTCTCTTTCAGATTTCATTTTTGTGTAGATAGTACATAGTTCAAAAACGTCTGAAGACAACACGGGGAAAGCACCCCAGCCCTGTCCCCGCCCGGCAGCGGCTCCCTCCCTCCTCGTGTCTGTCACGTGACGGGGTCTTAATCCCACGTATCGCCTCTTCCTGGAATTGCTTTTGCCCGTACGAGCAGATGTGAACACAGCTTGCGTTTCAAAGCGTTTAAGAAACATAATTCTTAGATATTATACTGATCCTATTTCTACTAGAAGTTTAATTTTTATTTTATAAAGACATCCGAATGGTGATTCACAAAGCAATTTAACTCTGTCAGGAAAGGGGGAGAATGGAACCTCAGAGAAACAATTCTATGAAGTAACTTCTTTTATAAGATTCGCCCTTCAGTCTGTTGAGGGGTAAAGAATATAGACAAACACATTAAACCAGGTAAAAACTCTCACAGGGAAGTGTCGTAGGGTGCTCTTAAGGAGGGGCAGCTGCAGGTTTGGGGGTTCGCCCCGGCAGTGAGGAGCCCGGCCCCAAGCCGCCCTCGGAGTGCGGCCGTCCCCCGCGTCCAGCTGCGGGGACTGAGAATTTCCGGGTGCCGGGGCTTCCATCTCGGAGGCCGTTTGTTCCTGGTTCGTGTTTCTGAGAGTGAAGTTCCCACGTCTCGCTGCTTAGGAGGCCGCGCTCTGCCCTTAGCAGCCCCCCGCCCCCCCGCCCCGCGGCCCCCAGACGCCCCCAGGGGCACCTGAGGTCGTGTTTGGTGACTGAACTAGGTATCCTACACCTCCTGGTTCCTGGACGCCTTCAACTACGCCATCCTGAGGAGGATGGACGTGCTGAACCTCAGCATCGGCGGCCCCGACTTCATGGACCACCCCTTCGTCGACAAGGTCGGTGGTGTCCCCGCACGGAGGGCCGGGCGCCTGATGGCCTCTGCTCTGCTTCGGGCCTGCTGTGCCGGGGGCCCGTCACCGCGCGGACGCCGGGTGGGTGGCAGCACGCTCCGGGGACTCGTGTCGCAGGCAGTGCCCTGCGTCCTTCGGTCCCGGCTCCGAGCGGCGCGTGTGTGCGTCTGCCCGAGAGCAGGCTCGGCCATGTTCGCTGTGAGGCCGCGATCCGGGGTTTAATCAGTGCAGGGAGCACGCCGTTGGCAGACATCCGCACCTGCGAGCGTCGAGTGCTACGTGTTGTGTTCTTTCTTTCTTTCTTTCTTTCTTTTTTTTTAAATATTTTTTAACATTTCATTAGTTTTTGAGAGGCAGAGAGACAGTGTGATCAGGGGAGAGGCAGAGAGAGAGGGAGACACAGAATCCAAAGCAGCCTCCAGCCTCTGAGCTGTCAGCACAGAGCCCGACACAGGGCTCGAACCCACGAACGGTGAGATCATGACCTGAGCCGAAGTTGGACACCCAACCGACTGAGCCCCCCAGGCGCCCCTAGTGCTACATTTTCAAGGACACCTTTCTCTTTTGAGGATTGTTTTTAGGAGTTGTTGGAGTTTTGGATAGTTCTGTGTCAATTGAGAGCAGCGAATTTTCATAAATAACCGTTTGCTGACCCTGTAGGTGTGGGAATTAACGGCCAACAACGTGATCATGGTCTCGGCCATCGGCAACGACGGGCCTCTTTACGGGTAAGTGTCCCCGTGGGGGTGATGGGGAGGTGGCTCTTCACCCTGAAGTAACTGTAGGTGTGTGGTTGGTCTCTGTCTGTCTGTCTGTCTGTCCAGCGCTCTGTATCGGGGACGTTCTGCACAAACAGCCGGGCCCAGTGCCCACCACCCCTAGCCTCACCGGTCAGCTCACGGCTGTCTTGTCTGTTTCCTTGTTTATTTTGCTGTGAGCCGTTGGGAGGCCTACAGTTCTTATTCCACTTACAACCAACCACCCCAGGAAAGCGAAGCCGCTAGACTTGAGTGGACCCCGCAGCGTCTGCCGAGGCGGTAAACGGCACGGGCGCCCTCTCAGCCACGGCATGGCTGCCGGAGGGTGAGAGCCAGCTGGCGTGATGTGCACGCTGGTCTCTGAGGGGTGACGGCCGAGGTCGGTAGGGACAGGAGGGGAGCGGAGACCACAGTCCGTGCGGGGCCACCGTGGTGAGCCGCAGTGTGGGCGGCGGGACGGCGGGCGGTGTGCTGCGGGCAGACCCCGACCTGCCTCCACCTGCGGCTCCGGTGCGTGTTCTGCAAGCAATGGGCGTCAGTCGTCCCTTGGTCACACCTGCGGCAGGACGTGTGTCCTCCGGGCCGGGTTCCCAGGCTGCGCGCAGCTCGGTGCTGCCCAGAGGCGGTGCGACGGCCCCCGAGAGCAGTCCGGGGGGGGGGCCCATGGTGGCTGCGTGTCACTCGCCGTGTCGCACAGGCCCCCTGAGGACTGACTGACCTGCGCGGGGCCCAGGGCGCGGGATCAGGCTGCACGCAGATCACCGTGTGTGGTTGGACACTGCGTGTTGGCCGCCGGGGCTCCAGCCCGGAGGTGGCCAGTGGTGGTGTCTCCCGTGAGCCCCGAGGTCTGTGCTGGGACCCGCGGGTGGGAGGGGCACAGACACCCACCCCCGAGCTGTGGCTCTGCTGTGAGCGGCATCCGGTTCCAAGTCATGGCCTCTGGTTTTCTGGCTTCGCCTTTCCCGTGTTTCTCCAGTGGCCACTTTTCCCAGTTCCCTACCTGCTCCCCCCGCCAGGCCAGAGGCCCCAGCCTGTCTTCCCGCCGGGGCGATGTGGGGTCCTGCTGTGGGCAGAGCACAGGCCGTGGGGGCCTCCCGTCCTGGGCCGCAGCCTCGCTCCCGGCCCTGAAGGCCGCCGTGGGTGGTGCGCTCGGGGACGGCCTCCAGCGGAGGGCACTGCACATCCAGAGCCCCCGCGGCTTCCGGTGCTGACGTTCTTCCTCGTGGGTTTCTGCCCGGCAGATGGATTCTCACCGGTTTCTCGCGCAGGACTCTGCCGTGGGTTGTCGGTGCCTGATCGCATCCATGCTTTTCTTTGTGGTTTCCAGGGTCCTCGCTCTTCTAGCCTGGAGCCGGCACCCTTTCTGTAAAGGATCAGATAGTGAATGTTCTAGGGTTTGCAGGCCGTGAGGTGTCGGTGGTCAGCACCACCTGCCCCCATCACGTGAAGGCAGCTGTGGTCTTGTGCAGACAGACGGACGAGGCTGCGTCCCAGGAAACCGTGACGCGCAGGAGCAGGCCACGCGGCCGCACTTTAGTCACCGCAGCCTGAAGCTGCTGGCTCAGCTGCCTCCCACTGTCCCTGCGCCCCTTCCCCAGCCCTCGCCCCTCCCGCGTCTCCCCGCGTAGCCCTGGGTCCCTGTTCTGTTCTTGATCTGCGGGCCCTCCTCGCTCGCCTCGCCTCCCATTCGCGCCCCTCCCTCCAGCTGTCCCACATGCCACACGCGGGTCACTGTGAAGTCCTGCGGCTTCCTTGGGCAGTCACACCTGACGGCTCATCATCATGTCCCCACGTGTCCCTGGCACTGTGGAGAGGGCCGTGTCACACTTGCTCATGTGCTTGTGGGGCTGCTCTGGGACCCGGCCTCCGCAGGCCCCTCCATAGTCGCTGGGACCAGCAGCACTCGCCGGGTGATGGGACCTGTGGTCTGTCACGGGCCTTGTGCTCCCCGCCCCTCTGGAGACAAAACTTGCATCCCCACGGGTGCCCTGGCTGCGAGCCCTCTTGGGTCCTGTGCCTCTGGCAACTTGGATGTCATTTTTAGCCTAAACCAATGAAAATCCCCGTCAGTGCCCCCAAGCAGCCACCGGGTCACATGTTGGTGGCCAGTGAGCTGAGAAAGCTCAGGTCGGTTCCAGGTCGTATGTAAAATAGTTGGGTAAAAGCACATGGTCTAGACTCTTGTCACTGCTGTCACTGCAGCTGCTCGGAGTCCGTTGTGGTCACTGAGTTGTCCGACAGGTCTGGTTTTCCTGGCGGGTCTGTGACAGAGCTCGGTAGATACTTTCACATGCTTTGGACTCATCTTGACTTGTTAGAGCTTAAACGTTCTGTTGGAATTTGTTTCACTGCGATCGCTGTGCAGATCTGGCGCATGTGAGGTATGGAGGAGAATTCCGTGGTTTTCCTTTGCATCTTGTCTGGCCTGTGAGGGGCTCACAGTGAGGGCCCAGGGGTTTGTTCCCCGGTTCCCTGGGAGGAAGGGAAGCACCGTGCAGCGTGCAGGTGGCCGGTTGGGAACTGTGACTTCCTGGCGATGGCAGGTGCCCGTGTGCGGCTACCGCTCCTGCCCAGAGAAGTGTGGGGTTGGGTGGGGCAGGGTGCACGCCCCGGGAGGGGAGAGTGTGAGCGGGTGCTGGTCCGAGGATGGCTCCGCCGGTCGCAGAAGCACGAGGGAGAAGTGCGTCTCGGGCCACAGGGTGATTGAGAGGTTGGGAGGGAGGGAGAGAGAGAGAAGGTGCTCCGTGTACGAGATGACGGCCCCGGCCCCGCGCTCGGGGGGCGCAGAGTGTGGCCTTCGGACAGCCGTGAGGGGCCGCAGGAGAACCTCGTGCCGTCTCGGGTTTTTCTGGGTGTATTGGCCCTTTCCAGAACGACTCATTTACAATCCCCGCTCTCCCCTGTGTGTTTGTGCCTCGCTCTAGCACTCTGAATAACCCTGCTGACCAAATGGACGTGATCGGAGTGGGTGGCATTGACTTTGAGGACAACATCGCCCGCTTCTCCTCGAGGGGAATGACCACCTGGGTAGGCTTCCCTTCACTACCGGGACGTGTCGCACAGACCCGCTTGTGTACGGGCCTCGGGCATGTGCACAGCTGCGCGCAGAAAGCAGCCGGGGAGGCCGGGTGTGGGTGCCTGTCCCGCCACGCGGACCAGAGTCCGGCCCCCTGTCGCCTGCCGCTCTGTGGTGACGTGCTGGGCAGGGGCTGTTCCACACGGTGCTTCCGCAGCTGCCTCCTCCGAGCTGGCTTCCAAGGAACTCGCGCTCTAGGCACTTGGATTCACGCGGGGCGTCCTCAGTGCCGGGTGACACGGGTGTCCTGCTCTCGGGAAGCAGGAGAAGCCAGTGAGAGCAGCTCTTCTGCTGCCGTGGAAATAATTATACGTAGCTGGGAAAATGGAAATGACCTCAGAAAGTTAATGAACTCAGCTGCCGGGGCCTTAGCTGTGCCTCTGACCCCTCTTGCTTCACCCCTCGGGACAGAGTTGGGTGTGAAGTCAGCCGCAGCACTTGCGGACTCCTGCCGGCCCCTCCCTGGGCCCGACTCACGGGCCACGTCCGTGGCCTTTCCCCAGGCCTTGCTCTGTGGCCTTGGGAGAGATGATCCTGATGGACGCATCTGCAGCACTTTTGCTCAGTGCCCCACATGGATATGGGTCCAACGTCAGTTTATGTTGGATTGTCAGGAAGGATTTTTTCGCTTCAACAATGCTGTACTTGTTTCTTAAACAATGTAAGATCCTGTTGTAATTAGCATTTCACTCTCCATTTAAGAGAGAACTCA
Source organism: Suricata suricatta (assembly GCF_006229205.1). Taxonomy (NCBI): domain Eukaryota; kingdom Metazoa; phylum Chordata; class Mammalia; order Carnivora; family Herpestidae; genus Suricata; species Suricata suricatta. Next base: position 4,109,248 of record NC_043715.1, read on the forward strand.
GAATCTTTTTTTATAACAGTTTTTCAGTTTATTTTGAGAGAGTGAGAGAGAGCAAGTGGGGTAGGGGCAGAGAGAGATGGGGGAGAGAGAATCCCAAGCAGGCTCTGCACTGGAAGCACAGAGCCCAGTATGGGGCTCAAACTCACGAACTTTGAAATCGGGACCTGAGCTGAAATCAAGAGCTGGATGCCTAAGTGACTGAGCCCCCCAGGCGCCCCAGGAATGCTCGGTCAGAGTCGTGAGGTACCCTGTTAGTAACACGGATCCTCCTCTGCGCCTCCTTCCCCACGGAAGCCTCCAGGGTTACCCTGTGCTTACTTCCCTGCAAGGAAGCATTTGTTTTTGAACTTTTGCTTGTAGTTTCCTGATATTTTTGACATATTTCTAATTTTGAGCTTAGAGATCGAGCACTCTCCAGTTTTTTTTTTTTTTTTTTGTCCTTGACGGAGTGTATTAAATAAGCAAACACCCCAACAAGCAAAGCAAGTACTACAATGTAAAAATATTAAAAAAACGAAAACCCTCTCACATGCATAAATGAAAGATTGCACACAAAGAACTCACATCTTTTCAAGCTTCAGTAGTAAACATTCTGCTACTATGTATTAAATACTGCATGCTTTGCCCAAGCTAAGATGAAACCACATCATAAATCAATAAGCATTTTGCATTTTCTTTCATTATCTACTCAAAGTCATGCCTACTGCACCTCTAAACATTTCATTAAATCCAATTATACAGCAAACACTCCCAAAATAAACTTAGATTGTATTGCAGTTTCACTTAAC